>NC_090625.1:422960-468839 GCF_004359215.1 Bremia lactucae
TTTGTATTAGTTTATAATTAAGTTAGTATTAAGTAGATAGACAAGAAGAACTTAATTATATTAATACAGTTTTCATTTAACCCTCTTTAGAGCAAGTGTTTTAAAGAGAAGACTTCCTCTGTACGTACTAGTGTACGTGAAGTGACGTGAGGCACCACTCGCACTGAGGCAGTGCGAAGTGGACTTGTACTGAAGCAGTACAAGTCGTAGTGCCCCATTACATCGAGTGCATACGCACTGTCAGGTCAGGCTTGGATTTTCGGTGGTACTGCCCAACACAATGGTGCTGGTAAGATGTCAACATTATGCCGTACGGATATCAGAGCCGTGAAACCGAACTGCACTCTGTTATCATACGACACAATAATAACTTATGCCATGAAAGGTGTCGGAACGATTATAATTGCGAAGCGGAATTTCCAGTGTGGCTGCACTAGATCGTTCAGCTATGTCCGTTCAACGCGTCGCCATCCAAATGAGACATTATATGGTTTCATCGACTGCCTTTAGCACACGAGGTAAGTTAAAAGCTCAATTCAGAACGTGCGAGAACCTTTTGCAAACTTCATTTCAAATTCGGAGCGCTGGTAATGAGAAGAGCTTAGCTTTGGAATCTTTGGAGCTCTTAAAGCTGAGCCAGCGGCCAATGCATACTGGTCTTGATGCTTGAGGGGCATTATTAGGGTTACCTCAAGCAGATGAAAATTCAACTAAACACATTCTACAATTGCCATGCTCACTTAATACTACGCGTCTGGCAGCTAAGCCATTGTAAACTTTAGGTGTATTTAGGGCAAACAGAATTTTAAAAATATCAAGACAGTCATCGTCAAGCTGGCGACTGGAAATGATATGGAAATCCACCGAAACGTTATTAGACCTATGGAACAGACTTAATGTGGTACATTAATGTGCTGCGTTTAAGACGATATTTCTTTGCTGTGAAGGATACATATTAATGTACTTAAATTAAAGAACACGTTTCAAAAAACTGCATTAAGGGCGTTTTAAGTTTCGGCTCTTGTGAACGTGCGCGATAGAAAAGTCTGATTTTTTCATCGAGGAGCCGGTTTTGTTTGAACCCGGACATAGAATAGAAGAGTAAATTAGGGCTCTAATCATTCCAAAGAATGGCAAAAATGCAGCTAACAGGGGTGCCAAGAGGTTGTGCACCATTGCAGTAAAGCAGTGTCAACCATCGCATAAAGGCCTGATGGACAAACTAAGACTATTTAATACGGCGCCAGGAATTTTATAATAATTGGTAAGGTAAGAGACTCGGTAACCACTAGCTGATAGTCAGTCGTCAATGTGGCGTTGAGAAAAGAAACCTGCTTGACACGACTGTGAGATGGTCGCTCAAAGTAGAGAATTTAGTACACAAGAGGACGGAGTATAAACGGGTTAATGGAGTCAAGAAACTTTTAACTTTACTAAATGGGGTCAATAAGCCGCTTCTAGAGCTTAACTCGCTGTTGGAGTACGACGAAATGTCTTTTGAGAACTTTACAGACGCTTTGCAGGGAGGTGATTGCGCCAATTGATCGTAAACGGATGAAATGTTGCTGCTCTCATGCTGATAAATTATTATGTTGTGGACGAAGATTTCATGTCGGTTGTTTGCGGCAGAACAAACTTTATGTCACGGATCAGAAAAGATATGGAAATCAAAGTAATAAGAAGAACGAGAATATGGTTTAGGAGCACTCTAATTTTTGATTTAGCAAAATAACAATTGGACTACAACCGGATCAAAGATCACAGCATGATGTCGATCTTGTGCTGCGCTCTTCGATCCGTTTGTAGTGGCCGGCGCAAGGTATTGTGCCAGTTAGCAGTGAGTCTTGCCAATAAAGGGCATTTAAATTCTTTTGTAGTTAAGTGCAAGCAGGAGGCTGGGCGACATTCGAGTCAGGTTGAAGTTAATTTGACTGACGGAACTGCTTCAGTACTGGAAGCTACACTGATAAAACGTGTCCCCGAAAACTTCACGTACACGACGTGCAGAGGAAGGTTGTAAAGTTGCTAAGCAATTGGAGGTAAATACTAAGGAAGTCTCACTGAAAAAAGGAGCTCTGTATTGATATAGAAATCCACTATTCAGCACTCACTTTTCGCTTATCACCACTCACCCACCATTTTGAAGAACTGTGATTTACTGAATAAATTATTAGAGTTTAAAATACTTTTGCTTGCGTTCCAACGAACGCTCTTTATTAATATTCCGATATACAACATTCGGAACACCACTTAAAGTAGCATGGATCGTTACCAAGAATTCGCCTTACCACCAGTCTAGAAATTGCGCGTGCTGCTATAATTTACGACTTGTTGATTAAGGGAAGGAAACATTGTGACTGGTCTGCACACTAGTGGAGTTGGCAACAATAGAGAAGGTGCCACCAAAGTTTTTATCATGCGCACCAATAGCTGCAGCAAACTACGCATTTAATCAACGCAAGCGTGCTCGAGCCCGACGTGGAACAGGCTGTTTGTTTAACTTTGCACCAGCGCGTGTTTAACAATAATGTCTCTGGGTAGTTGAAATTAGCATCCAGGATCACAATCACGAACCCTTTACCGACCAGCCATTCATCCACAAGGATGCGCGCTGACAGAAGAGCAACGGAAAGAAGTAATCAAAGCTGCAGTTGATCTACAGAAACCTGTCCGAATAGTGGCCGCAATGCGCCGTAGTGGGGTTGCAATATAACCCCCGAGATGTTTACAATGTCAAACAAGTAGAGCGTCTGCGTATCCTAGCTAGTCGTTCCCGCTTATTGCTCTTCTTAATGGCCTTCGTAATCTCCCTGATGCAGCTTATTTGGTAAATTTAATGCTCAACAAAAAATTAACGCATTTACCGATCAGTCCCCCTTCCGCTAAAACAATGTGACGTCGATTTAATGCTGGAAAGGTTTGGTTGATCGACTCACCGTACATCACCAACCGTTTTAAATTGTGTTTGATGCACGTTGTTGGAGTAACAGCCACGCCTCAAACATTTATCTTTGCCTACTGTTTCATGGCTGGGGAAAGTGCAGAAAATTACCTTTGGGCGTCACGGCATTTGTCACTGAAATGACCTCGACGAATGCCCTGTCGACTGTAAATTTGACATCGACAACGTCATATTCCTTTTTTGTCAGTTGCACAACTGCAAAAAATATTTGCCCGGCAGCGATTGACCTTTGCAGCCTTTAAAGCTATTGAAGAGCACTGGAACAGCTTGGTGTGATCGAAAATGGCAGCTTTCATACAATCGACAATTGACTAAAGTGAAAGAGATTTTCTCGCCATGTCATGGTTTATCTTGAGGAAACATGGCTGCTGCACAATGACCCGATCTGTACCAGTGTTTACATGAGATACGCTGCCTTTTGTCATACAAGAACTTCGCGCGTGGAATGCGCGCAGTCAAGTCATGGATAACTGCGAGTAAAGGGAATTTGTTAACGGGTGCTTGCCAGCTTGCTTGTGATAATCAGCTTGCAACTATCAGATTGCAAAAAGGTCAGGAGCGGGCGTCAACAAGTCTTGGATAAGGAACGGTCTCTTTGCCATTACCGGCAAGGTTTCTGCTGCAGCTTCAAAAGTAGCGTTCAAAGAATACAAGCTGCAACTCGGTACATCTCTAGAAAAGAAGTAAAAGAACAATGTGAATTGTCAAGTATGTTGACTTCGATCATTGATATACCGTGCAGGCACAAGGTTCGACAAGCAGCCGCAAAAGCAGCAGCACAGGGTGGTAAGCCTCCAAAAAAAAATTATACACTGGTGGCACGGTGCAGCCTCCTCAACAAGAAGTTATGTATGTAGCACTCACATTAATTGGGGAAGGAATGAAGCGCATCAAATAAAATTGTGGAGAGGGACCTCATACAGGCAGCGAGTTATCGTAGACCAGCTAGATGTGCTTCCGGCAGCGAAGTCTTCAATGTATCCGTCTAGTATGGTCGCGGGCATCCTTCCGGTGCTCTTGGATACCTGCTGGAACATCAATTGCAAAGCTCTACTTGGCGGGATCCATCGCAGTTTATAGAATAAGAAATTCTTTGCGGCCTGTACGTCGATGCTACAACTGCGGAGAAGCAGGGCACAAAAGAAGATGATGTCGGCAACCTCTTCCATCTCGCGCAGTGATTACATTAGTAACTCTTGATGCTCTCAGTGCTGAGGACGAAAGGGACCATTTTAGAAACCCATCAAACGTAAATGAGCAGTACCTGGAGATAGTTCAATAAGCTTATTTGCTAGTTATTAGGGAAACAAGGAGAAATCCAACATAGCTATCTTGATCGCTGAGATTTGGGCATGCGAGACTTTGGGACAGAAAAACGCTCGTAGAAGACGTGGATACAGTCACCACTTAGTCCGAAACAGGTTCAAAACGGCCCAAACATGTTCAAATCGGCCGAAACGAAGAAACCGTAGAGCACTAGCTCCTCAAAATCGGATTTAACTAATATGAGAAATTGCGCTGGAGGTATGGATCAAGTTGTGTCTTCAAAAAAATGGCAGAAGCCAGTACTGGCCCATCTTGAGCACAGCAAGCGAAGGCGGCCCAATGCGTGGAAGTTGTGTCGGCGAAGATCAACCTTTATACAGTAATAACTAAAAAGTAGTTTAGTATATGGCTACTTTTCATCGATTATGATTTGACATTAAATATTAAATTTGTTTAATACTGTTTATTGGCGGGTGAGTGCTGATTAGCGAATATTGAGCGGTGAATAGTGGCTCCCCAAATATACTAAGCTCCTAAGTACTAATTGTTAGCACTTGGCGTTGATAAAGACAATTTGATTCTTTATTAACATGTTATATCCTCCTAGCTACCTTGTATCTTGCGCCTTCTGCTCCAACCATTCCACAATGATTGGTTGCTAGCCCACTCCACTTCCTATTTTCGCAAACTAGGCGAAAGAAATGTAACGGCCGGCGCCAATCGCATACTCACGTGTCCATCCACGACACCACAAATCCGTCATCATCTTCCGTATCCACCTTCCAGCACCATCTTCCACGCTCACCTTCCAACACTCCTCCTCGAGTTTGCCTACGTTTTAAGTTATCATTTCTTCTCTATTTACGCCCTTGACCATCCATTCGTCCTTGCACGCCCGTGCACGTTTTTTGCGTGCTTCTATCCCACGCGCGTGAGCTCACAAAGCGTCGCAAGCCTCGTAGCGTCCAGTGCCTTCGTCATTAGAAACGACGCCTCACCTGAAATCTGGCTGATCGCCGCTTGATTGTCGACGTGAAGCTGGACAGGGACAGCCGATGCGATACCAATCCCGCTCAGCATCTCGCGGAGGCCGAGCAATTCGCGCGCCATTTCCGACGAACTGGGCATCTATCGTTCAAGGGACACGCCGCCCTGTTTACGCGTGCCCCAACTCACTGTCATGCCGTTTAGGCGAATGACGCCGTCGGTTGTCGACTTCCTCTTGGCTTTATCCGCCGCAAAATTAGATTCGCTAAACGCTTCTAATCGAAACGCTGGGTTGCGGTCTTGCGCCGGCTCCATCGTGACCTTCGAGCTCGCCAAGCCCTTCAGGTACCAAGCATTTTTTTTTCGCAAGGTCCAATCGTGCAAGCGCGGCGCGTGCATTTGACATATGGCCTTATGCACCGCAAGAAGCGATGCCGGCCTTGCCTTAACGTATGCACTGGGGATTTCATCATGCTTAACAGACATACCCAACGTGGCAGCGAGCGCCAAGTGGACCCTCACGGGGGACTAGTCAATGACAGCAGCAAATGTGAGGTTCAAGTCGATGCACAGCACCTTTTCGCTGCCGCAAGCGACGAGGCGCGCCTTCAGCCGCTTAAGCTTGCCCTGCGCGTCAGTCTTGGTCTTGTAGACCCCCTTGGTATGCAATGCGTTTGAGCTAGACGTACGATCTACGACTTTCCAGACGTTATTCTCCTGGAGTACTGCGATCTCTTCTTCCATTGTCATGGTCCAGCCATCGCGCTTGCCACTGCGCATGGCTTCCCTAAAGTTGGTCGGGTCCCGCTCGAAAGCAGCGTTCGCGACGTCATCGCTTTCAGACGACTCTCCCTGAGTTGCGGCTACCTGCGCGCGCTTCGATGCACTGCGCGTACCATGTGCGGACCGTGTCCACTGCTTCTTGCTCTTCTATTGACCCGCCGTATTAATGATGCCGCTGTTGTTTGGTGCTGACGCTGTTGCTGGAGTCAAGTCACGCGTCGTGCCGGCTCTGTCTCCGTTGTTCATTGCTTGCTGCAGCTGCGCGGTCTGCTGTCAGACAGTGTGTCGATGTTCTTGACATGTTGTGTCGCGATGACCCTGTTCTTCTTCGCAGGTAGGCCTTATAGCTTTTCGTTTCCTTGCTAATGTCAATAATTGTGGCAATCTGCGCACGCTGTTGCAGCGAGTTCGTGCGCGGATCTCGACATACGCTACAGAGAGAGCCGAACTCGAGGAACTCGCGTAACTTCGGTACCGTCCCTGTCAGATTTTCGATTGGCGATGTTCGTTTTGGATCGCGCGGGTTGGGCTGCGATTCAGGATGTACGCCGCATACTGGACCGCGTCGCCCCATAAGTGCGCTGGCAGCCCGCACGCAAATATCATGTTACATGCTAGGTTCAACACCGTCCTGTGTATGCGCCAGCCTTACCGTTGGATGCCTGATTTCGCGCCTCGGAAATTTGTCTTGCGACGCCAGTCTTCTTGCAGAAAAGATCGACGTTAACATACGCACCGCTGCCGTCCTTGCGTAGCACATGAATGCGGCAGTCGAAATGCTTTTCGAAGAAGACAAGAAACGCCACAACTGCTTGGCAGCTGCATCTTTTGTCAGCGCGAGAAGGTGCGGTAGTAGTTTGACCTGTGGTCTACGAAATTGATAATGGTTGCCGAGTCTGTCTTTCGGCGTCATCGGACCTTTCAGATCCGAGCAGATCACATTGTCGACTCTATCAATTCGCGCATTGGCCCCGCTGTCCTGTTGTGGCTCTTTGTTGCGCGTTTGCTAATTCTCCATGCACGAGACGCACGCCATGCCCTTGTTACTCGTCAGTCGGATGCCTGAGACTGGGTCTCGTGCCATGAGCTCGATAGTGTCGAACGCCAGATGCTTAAAGCGCTGAAGGAAGTACAGCGGCGTGCCTTCTTGCACGTTGCTTACCACATCCGTGGTCACAACTGCTTCAAGCGCTGCCATGATGGTCTCGCCTGCCCCATGCCTGTCTTGCGTTGCCATCATCTCGACGAACAGCACGTCGCAGTCCATTAAGACGTCAAACGCGATTGCACCGTCGCTGCGTCAATCAAGAGAGCACGTTTCACCGTCGTAGACGAGAGCTAAACCTTTCCTTCGTCGCGAATCTGGCCTGCGCTCAGGGCAATCTCGATTCGAGCTTGCCATCCGAGACGATGTTCTTCGCCAGTCACGGCGCCAGATACACGTCCGTGAGCATCACGGTTCTCTCGACATCGCGCGCTATAACCTTAAGTCGCATGCTGCCGACTCGTCAGGTGCAGAGACTCACCATAATCATTGGCGATCTCGTGATGCAGGTGGCCGAGTCAATCAGTAACGCCTCCTCCTCATTTACGAGATGCCGAATCGCGTCGCTGTCGAGAATCCAGCTGCCTCGATTAAAATCACCCGCGTCGCTTTCAGTTAGCACCATCTCGCGCTACTCTTTATCGTTGCGTTGGACGTGTCGCGCTCGCCCTCTTGTCTTCTTGTGGGTAAGTGCGAGGACCATGCCGCCACCTCCGCTGCCATTTTGGCGTGCCGCCACCGTATTTACCTTTCGAGCGGCATTAAGCTTACACGTCCAATACTTGGATAGCGATAAAAGCGACTCACCAAACTTAACAGTGTATTTTTCTTTTCTTAGCTTTTATTTCTGCTATCCTATATGTCGATTGACCCTACAAGGTCCTTAACTTGTTGGTCATGTCCAATACAGTGACAGCTTACCTAGATAGGAACGACCACACCGTTACCAAACGGAACCATTCAAGTAAATGGATTTTAACATCCGATCTTGCCACAGCTGTAGCAGGTTCGTACTTGTTTCCGCTTCACGTCGACTTGTGCAGCGACTACTTCGCGTCCGGCTACATCGTTGCCTGACTCGATCGACTGCACAAAGTGTGCCAGCTCATCAGCATTGCGCAGGTAGTCGACACGCGTCGGGTCTTACTTGGCGCGCATGACGTTTATAAGCTACGTTGACGAGTGATAGATAATATTGTCCAGCACGAGCGAGTCTGCGCCTCCGCGTTCGTCACTGACAGCCACCATGTAGAGGTAGTGCTCAGCCCATGTGCGCTTTGAGTCCTATTTCTGCATGAAAAGTTTCATGGACTGGCTAGCCGTGATTGTCATCTTGTACGTTGCATGCAGCTGGCACATGATGTAGTCGAGCGTCGGTCTCTGGTTCCACCACGCTTTTACCTGGTTGTGGTAGCACCGCTCAGCCGTGCCGCTACGGTGGTGTCGACTTTGACATCTTCACTCCAGGTAGAACCGCGAGCGGACTCAGCCAGATTGACGGAGCGCATAAATGTCCAGCCCTAATCGAGGAATCCGGCCCGAGTCTCTTGTAAAGCTCAGTCGCGTTAGACTTACGAATCGAAAGCTTAAGCCGGCTTGCATTTGGTGTCGCGAACGATGCTGCCGTTGCGGACGCTTGCGTTGCGGGTCGTGCTTGAACTGGACGCAGTGTCGCGGCGGTAGTCGGAGCTCGAGCTTGCCGCGCTGATCCTGCGGTGTCTGCCGCGTGGTGGAGCAAGCAAAGAAAATATCGGCTCCCCGATGACAGGCACGCACGGTGGCCGCGCAACAGGCTTTTGTTCGGGCGAGTCCATGAGCGCCTCGAATGTTATCGTCGTGGACGTATATTCGCCTCAAGTGCTGATGCGAATATGCCGCTCTCGACAGCGCCCATCATTCTCTCATGCTCATGCTCATCGCGCTCGCGCTACGAAGACTTCATCTTTGCCATGCGCTCAGTGAAAGCGGTGAAGGCTGCAAGAATCTTGTCAGTCGCCGAGCTCTTATCGTGAGCTGGCGAGTCTTGAACGACTGCGGCGGCGCGTGCTGGCGAGGCTCCATGAGCCGACGAGGCCTTTTGTGACCTGGTTTGCCGGTGTGAGCTTAATGTCACTTGTCTTTGTTATTGGGCTCATGACCTGTTAACACCTGGCGTAAATAAAGACAATTTCATTCGGCATTAGCATGTTATATCCTCCTAGCTCATTTGTGTCCTAAGCGGCGATGCCGATTAATGTACTCAATGCTGGTATTTATACACGCTGTAAAGGAGCGTAGCATTGTAGGAAGAGCTGCATTGGTTCATTGGTGAGCTGTGACGTTGGTGAACCGTTTATGGTCAGTGTGCCCGTCCACGCTCATCTTCCGACACTAATACGTCGACTCAATATGTTGTACAAGAAATTAAGTATTTTCGACTCATTGCTCACCGCCTCTTCGCGCATCTAGCAGTGATGGGCGGGGCTATAAATTAAACAATGGACAGAACTGTCATTAAATGCCACACTATTATTATGTATAATAATATCGACAACATTACGTATAAGATAACATACTATTTCTTCTTGATTTTTCCTCTTATTGGTTTTTAATATTTATGTAATGAGCTAGCCGTTTCATTAGCTAGATGTAATTTTAACTAATAAATATATTTCTGAGCAAATTTTGCAGTTTCTAAAAACACTTTGTAGCAAATTTTGAAACTTTTCTTGATAGCTGTACGTACGCTTCTCGAATGAGCAATATTTTTTTTCGGTCCGACAACGTCGAATGCAAATTGCTATCTTTTTGTCAACCTGCTTGCAATGTTAGAAGAAAACTATTATTTATGCAGCCATCTTAGTGCAAGGCAAAATTTGGTAAATTATTGTGAGCTAATGAATCAGCGGCTTCAGCGGCGCCGCTCGCGTCTGATCATCGATTACTTCCTCTCGAATGGCCGCAGAAACTTCTCCAATTACACAACTGCCCCATGACAGTAATACAAATTGATTATTGGCAATGCTTGCATTCTCCAAGCCTTATCGCACGCACATGTTATCGCCGCGTACGATGTAAAGCCCCAGCTCCACGGCCTCCACCGGCTCCTTGAGCGAAAAGACCCGCTCGAAACTATCGTCTAAAATAACATTTATGCACTGATCATAGCCCTTCAACACACCCTGCATCAAGCAATCATATGCACAATATATATCAGAGCACGCTTCAGCATTGCTGGAATCCATGCGCTGTACAATTATATTCCGGCCGTCATTCGTGATGACTGATATGGTTTCTACGCATCATATTGCGATCGTCAATTCGATAGCATGAGCCTCATGTAGTCAGCGTGCGCCAAAGCGCATGCACAGCCTCAGAACTTACGATCAATCAGTTCTTGCAGATACGATGCCATCGTGCTTCACCTTTTTTTGTAGTGTACGCCACCTTAACAATATCTTGCTTGCATCGTGTTCACCCATGGGTGGCCAAACGTCACGTATGGTGCGCGAGATCGTGGAGGATTCGACATATATCATCAGCCAGACCAATCGCGCTAACTACGAACGTAGTTGCATGGCCCATGCCGAAGTGCAGGCCAAGCTACTGGAGTTGCGTCGATTAAAACAGGAGCTGCTGGAGTCCGCAGAGAGCGATGCCCAGCGCTCTAACGTTTTCAAATCGTTTCCGAACACAGTGGAGCAACAATTGGAAGCGCTAGATGAGCAGGTACTGCGTGTTTCCAAGAGGAAAATCACAAACAATCGCTTGTATTGACAGAGTTACTACGTAGGCCGACGGATTCGCCAAGCAATTTGAATTGCCTACGGGCTACCAGAAAATTGCCGAATCTCACCGAGAGGCGATGCGCCAGGACAAACGTACAGTCGAGTGAGCTCAATAAACTCGAGATAAGGATAGGAATAGCTGTCTAGCGTAGCAAACACAATGTGCAAAGGAATCATACTACACTCATGTACACTATTTCTTGCAATGCTGCGTGATCCAAGGGTGCTCCAGCACTCGTTCCAGCGAAAGACGCTGCTGCGGATCGTGACGCAATATTTTCAATAACAAGTCTCGCGCTTCAGGCGATACATGGCTCGGAAACTTCACGTCCACGTGGGCAATTCGGCGGTACGTCTCCTTTGTATTCTCCGTCTCAAAAGGAGGCGCACCGGTGAGGAATTCAAACATGAGAATGCCTAGCGTCCAGACATCAACGTTCTCGTCGTGTGGCTTGTTTTCAATCATCTCAGGCGGCAAATAGTCTAGCGTTCCACACAGCGTCGTTCGTCGAGACGACGGAGCGTGGACTGACCAGCCAAAGTCGGCAATCTTGAGCTCGCCATGAAAGCCAAGAAGTAGGTTCTCCGGCTTAATGTCACGGTGAATGACATGCTTGCTGTGCATATACTGAAGCGCACGCGCCATCTCTTGAATGTATAGCGCCGCTTGCGTCTCAGAGAACCGACCCGCTCGCATGAGCTTCTTATAGAGCTCGCCCTGCGGAGCATATTCGATAATTAGGTACACACGTTTACTGTCGAAAAAGTAACCGTAAAGTCGCAATATCGATTTGTGACGCAAATGTGACTGAATCTCAATTTCGCGTCGAAGCTGGTGTTCCATATTGGATTTCATCAGTTGCTGTTTGTTTAAAACTTTAAGCGCCACCACGTACTTTGACTGTTTCTCTCGTGCGAGATAAACGTTGCCAAATTTGCCCTTACCAAGAGGTTTGCCAATCTCAAAGTCACTGAGCTTCCATGTCTTTTTCGAGGTCTCGTCCGTCTTTGTCGAGGGCTTTGCCGAAGTCGTAGCGCTTGAGGATGTCAAGCGACTAGAACTCTGCGACGAAATAGTTGAATGCGTCGCAACCTTGTGTAGTCCTGAGCCAATGCCACGCATATACGAGCTTGTGTGCGACGACGGGACTGCGCCATGGGGCCGCCGAGAGGCGGCCGGTCTGTCGCCACCTGCTTTGCGCAGGTAGTTTGAGACGTCCATTTGATTATGCGGCCGCTTCCCGGCTCCAGAGGAAGCGAGGATACTGTCACTGGGGTTGAATTGGCGAGACGTGAGAGCCGCACGATGCGAGTAGCTCGAGGCGACCGCCACACGGTTCTCTTTGTCCGCGTCAAAGCGTCGCATTAATTAGTCGGCTTTCTTAAAAAGTACCAGCAAATTTGCGTTTTATTAAGTTCGCAGTGGGGCCTGCGAACTTTAAGTAAATAAGGTAGCATGACCCAGCGCAGCACGCAAGGCTGTGTACACGCGGCCAATGATCCGCTTGTGGAAGATCTGCTAGCACTAAAGCAGCGCATACGTGAATCCTCACACCTGGCCTCGAATTATGCGCGAGCAATCGCTTCCGTGCGCGCACATTCTAAGCCGCTGCGCAGCGTTTCCGAGGCCAAGAAGCTACGGCACATTGGCAACTACCTAGCCAACCAGATCCATGGCATATTAAGAAAACGAGGCTTCTTAGAGGAAGCGTCCTGTGCCATGCCTACTGATCAACTTCCAGTGGCTGTAGCTTGCGCACAGACCGAGGTATCAACAAGAGGCGCTTTAAGCGGGACATCGACAAGAGTCTACGTACCTGCTTATCGCAAACGTATAGTATTGGGCATTTTATGCGGGACATTAAGTGAATTAATAGCAGTATTGAGAAAGTATTGGTATTGTCATACGCAGAGCCGTGGTTTGTGCTATTAGCGCTGCAGGAAGCTCAAGCAGTGCAGGAAGACGCCGCCATGTCTAGCAAAGCGTTGCTGAAACGACTGATTGACACTGGGGTGAGAATAGATAATGTTCACTAGCTTATCGAAGTTTCAATGCCGATGTATGATCTCTAGTATGACGGCAATAGTGTCAAGATGCGGGCGTGTCTTACGTCGCTGTGTGGCACACATGAAGTGGTTAAAAGGTCGAACATGGGCTTTTATTATTTAACTGCAAAGGGTCAAGAAAGCGCCAAATTGTGTCCAGGGTCTCTCACAGAAACAGCAACAACTACTTCTTCGACTACAGAGTCCGTTACTTCTTTTTCAAGTACGACTACTACTTCGATATCAGCTCCAAATCTCTCAATGATCCCACGTTCAAGTCCTTCCGTGTACGTGGAACTAGACGACTCGGACCAGGAAACGTCTTGCACCCCAGACGGGCAACATTCAGTCAACATTGTAACCCAGTTACGCTCTGTGCGTGAAGATTTAATCCGCGAAACGGACACGTGGGAGCTCGTCTTACTCCTCGATCATCGCGAAGTCATTGAGCGTCGGAATCCTCGAATCCTTGAACGAAAATTGCTGGAACAAAACGTGAATTGTGAAGTGCGAGCACTTGGGGTTGGTGACGTCCAGTGGATCGCACGTCGGACTCGCATTAATGAAGATACGGAGGAATTCATGCTCAATGTCATTGTCGAGCGAAAAGAAGTGCACGATTTGTCGGGGAGTATCATTGACCGACGATTTTATGAACAAAAGATTCGGTTAGCCACTGTGCGTGAAAGTTGTGGGGATGTGCGTGTGATTTATCTCATTGAAGGCTCCTTAACGCAGATCACAACTGTCCGTTCGAGCGGTCTTCAAACAGCAATGGGTCGTACTCAAATGCAAAATAATTTCTTCGTTCAACACTGTCAAAATACGGACGAAACCGTGTCATTTCTTGCTCGAGTATACGCCCGATTACTGGCCGTTTTTCCACGTCATTCCTGCTCTGTGAAGCCAAGTACGTCTCATGTGTTGCCTGTTCACAGTTTTGACACCAACGCGTTTGCGCAAGTGTTTTGCTGGCCGCCACAAACATTTGATCCATTTAATTCGCAATTTCGAAAAAAGACCCAATTTACTGTGCGTGAAATCTATCAAAGAATGCTCTTACAAATTCCTGGATTGAGTGCTGCGAAGACGGTGGGTCTGTCAGCTCAGTACAAGAATTTTAGCGAACTTGAAGCAGCGCTGCGAAAACGAGGGCGTGATAGTGAAGTCGAGCACGTTCGATGTGGAAAAAGCCAGCGTCGTCTTGGTGGCAAAGTGCGCGAAGCGCTTGAGCATTTATTGACATCATTGGAGTATTCCGAGAATACTTGAGCTCTCTGTCACGTCTCTACTGAAGTGTCACTTGTTTATCCTGCTTTGACCGAAACGAGTTTTGTGGACTGCACGAGCTACTACGATCTTTGAATTGCTTCGAATAGAGTTATCTGGATACATTTTTATATGATGGAAGAGCGGAAACCATGTCAAGTTGCTGTTGGTTGCGTAAAGACAAAATTGTGTTTGTCCATAATCGATCTATCGCCGAGATAATTAGTTTTCGAGTGTTTAAAAAGGATGGTACTCATTATACCCCAAAACGTAAACTTTGTTGAAACTTTTGAACTACTAATCAGCCGCAATGGTTACGTTGATTACGTGTCATTATCCTGGACGTAATGCGTTTTAGTCTTTGCAAACTATAACCCAGATACAATTGCATTTAGTAGGTCTGCAAAACTTCTGTTGACTTAGCCACGAGCCAAGATTGACGCCCTTGACGTTTGACGTTTTAATTTAGGCTTTGATTGCAAACCTAACTAATTGTGTTATAAAACATAAACGACATTTCTCAACTTAAATGCTAAAGCAAAATCGAGCGATCGCTGGCTATGTCGCCAGCCGTGCCTCCTCAACCCACGCGCACCCCAATTGGTTAGAAAAAGGATGTGGTAACGTTCCGAGACACCCGCAGACGCTCAACGCGGAGGTCAGCGAGATGGTACGCGGCGGCCACGCCATCCAAGTGGCCACCGCCAAGATACTTGAAGCCAAGGTGCGTGCGTACTTAACCTTGCAAAACTCAATATTTATTGGATTCGACCAATGTAGGTGGCAGACTTTTCCGTCGGGAAATCCTACTCCCCTCAACACCTTGATACCCTAAAGGTTACTTTTAAGTCATTTTTAGCCGTTTTATAAAGAAATATTGATAGAAAATTTATTGTTTCAGGAACTAAGCATTATTGCAGACTTGGCAGTACAGCGTATAAACGATGCCGTGGTTGCCGAAGAACTGAGATTTCGACCGAGCTTCATGATTCCTGCGGTGAATGTGTGCAGTTTTGTTATTGGTACGTCTGCAGTATTAAAAGAGGATGGTCGAAAGGCACTAGAATTGATGCGAGTGATCTGTAGGCTGTGCTTTAAAACCTTTGGGCGACGCAGTAAGCATCTCATACTTGACTGGCGTCAAAATGGCAGTAAGCGACTACTACAACGATCAAATTCGGGAGATTCATGCCAATCAACATGACATGGTCGAGCTAAAGGAGGTACGTGAAGGTTGCGATACCCCACCTTTTAGTCATCATGCTCAAGTCATTTGACTCCTATTTAACTCCTAGTTGCTAAAAACGGCACGTGACGAAGAACAACAATTCGTGGATGCTCATACGCCTGACGTTCTGGATCCAAACAGAGGCAGCCAAGATATCGTGACGACGTTTGCGAAAGCTTCGCTACAGCTCTTGATCCAAGCTGCCAAAATTGTGTAGTGTACATAGCTGGCGGCAAAAATAAGCAATCATTGCAGTATGAATTGAAATATATAATAGGTTTATCGATTATTGTAAATATTATTGCGTTTTCTACGGGTTTCAATGCTAATTGTTTACTAACCTCCTTTTTTCAAACTCCTTAATGCTTGGCCACTCCCTGGTCGGACGAGCTATCACTGCTCCAGTATTTACGCTTCACTCGGTCCACTGTACGTGTCGAATACAGCTCAAAAAAGCTTGAGGCCGTGTCAGCAATGCACGAGTAGCCAGGTCCATTGAGATGGCGCCGGTAAATGAATATGCGAAAACAAAATGGGAATGTTTGGGCCGGGGCCGAGCGTGTCGCTTTGCGTTTTTTCTTAAGCATTGGCTGCACTTTCCACACGTCCGGCAAAAAGAACCACGTACTTCGAAGAAAGCGCTTCTTTGGAGAATCGACCGCTTTGGTTACATCCACAACGTTTGTCGCTTGAGGCATCAATACCCGTCGCTCTTCCATTTCAACGGCCTGAAAACACGTAAAGCGAAATTGCTCAAAAGTAGCTGCATTTGAAAACGTTAGCGGACTGTTAAGCTCTTCTAGCAGATTCGTCGTGTCCTGCTGAGGTACGCGCTCGAATCGTCCTAGAACAAAGAGCTCTCTTGCATCGCGGTGTCCTGGAAATAGCCCTGCTCTATGGTCTTGTTTCATATGTTGTGTGGACGCTGCTGGTAAAAAATCGGCAGCATCCGTGAATGCGTGACAGTAGACGGGTCCACGACAGACCCCAACACTGGAGTGCTTGCGATTGTTCATTTTCATAGAGTAGAAATCGTGATGCTCTGGACACGATGGAAAACACTGCAAATTCTTTCGACCATTTTTCCAATAACAATTGTTTAAAGCTGTAAGAAGTTGTATTTTCGACGAAGATGTCGTATTCGAGAGTAGTGGACTTGAACTCTCGATGGGTTCGCCACATTCCGTCGACTGCGGTTGATTTGAAACGTTTTGGTGATGCGTCGAATTGAGCACCATCCGTTTCAAATTCGGTCCTTCGTTGAGATTTGAGCTGCTGTGGTCACTTACAATGTATTGGTTGTTCATTGACTCGATCGGTGTAGTGCATGAGGGTAACGAGGTCGAATAGTAGGGCGGCGATTGATTCGAGCTCCAGTGCGTCTCGGTTGGATAAATGTCATGCGGCGGCATTGTTCCATTCAGCAACGGTCCTGCTGACACGTTTGAATGGAGCAAACGTTGATACGGAGGAGCATATTCGTGAAGACCAGTTGCCATCGCGTTGTTACTGCTAGTGCCGTCGTCATAGAGGTAGCCACTCGAGGTGCTAGGGTCTGTCATGACGTTCTCAAAAGGCTGCTCTTGTTGTTCGTGATAGTGCTGATTGTCATACGGATCTGGTGGAGGCCCTGACCATGTAGTCATGTCTTCAAAGAGTAACTCGGATGGCTCTAGTGTTGGTGGCAAACACGGAGCGAACGGTTCCACTTGAACAGTAGACGGATCACTTACTAATTTTCCCGTCGTAAGCGAAAAGTCTACACTCCCCGACCGTAAGCTTGAAGCGCAACCAATTGCAGTCGCTACAGCGCTCGATGCTTGCAATCGAGGCGTTAGTCCCCCAAGCGAGGGCAAGCAAAAACCACTTTCTGGCTTATTGCCCATGAACCAGGTCGAGCCAGGATATGGCATTGAAATGACTGGCATATCGTGATCTTCGTTCTCTAATGTAAGTTTGTGAATCGGTTCATTCAAGTGCGTCAGAGAAGTGTTGGAAGTCGGCATGCTCGCCCAACACCCGTATTCATTCTCTAAGCACGTTTCATCGAAAGAATTGGACGAGATCGCATGCCAATCCGAGTGCACAGTTGCCCCACTTCCATCACAGCTAACCATGGCATTAGAATTCGCTTGAAATGCTGTATCTATCGTGGTTTGTGGATCATCCAGATATATATCCTGTCGCTTGAAGCTCGGCCATTTGCCATCACTCGAGATGGAATATCGCCGATCCCAATTGATGTCATCATCCTTTTCGGTAAATTCTCGTGAGCATTCCAGCTTCTTGTCAAGCGAATGGTTTTCAAAAAGACGGAGCTGAAGCGTCGACGAGAAAGTCATTGTACTCCTTCTTCACACGGGTATGACAAAGTAAGGTCGACCGGGTGTATGTTCTGTCTGGTGAGAGCGGGGCTTGGAGTTACAATGTGACTCGAAAGCCGATGCGAAATGTTATAAATTTCTTCGGAATTGGGATGGAGCGTTTGGAGCGATTGGCTTCCCAAACGGGTAGACTATGCTTAATGTTCTGCGTTTTCTTCTACTTTGTTGGTTTCGACAGCTTCTATGAAATAGCAAGATATCTTTGCCGATTGATGGAGGATTTCATTGATGATGCTAATGAGTAAGAAGGTAAAATTTCGAAGACGTTGCGATGTGCCTGAAAGACGTGCCAATCTGATCCAATTCGCTTGAAGCTGGAAGTACGACGCTGCAATCGACTGTGCTGAGACGTGTGGATTGATTTTACGAGACGAGGTTTGTAATTGTAAATATCGAACAACTATAGTCACAAAGCAGCAGTACGACGAACATTCGTGTGTTTAATACTGTACACATGACGAGTGAAGGACGAAAGCAGCATTGATGCGATGACGTGAGCATCATATATTTGACTGGGCTACCAGCAAAACATTGTTTGGACAAAAGTAACTACAATCACTAGTTTAAATGACCGATAGCGGTTTGATGAAGTTTAAACTGCAGAAAAGTGAGAATTTGCTTTATCAGATTAAGGAACACCAACCTTCAATAGAAGAAGAAGGATTTATTGATTATTCCTTGCGAGACCCGTCGACGTTGGGACCAGGCCTTGAAGCCTTGATCGCAAAGCGCCCTTGGGACTTGTCGTCAGCCTCTGGCTTGTACGTAGAAAGTGTCGGTGATACTATTACAGCCCGTGATAACCAATTGATGAAAAGCCGAATGTAATCCGTGGTTTGAATAAAGTTTGAGCACATAATCGCCTTCCCTAAAATGTCCAATTAAATTATACAGCATAAGCTAGGCGTTAATGTATGAGTCGAGCCATGGTTGCAATGCTGCGATTGTTTAAAGCACAGACGTTAGTAATACTATTGCACTTTTATCAATTGGTTGCGAAGGGCTGCAATTGTGTCGCGTCGAGTCGAAACGCCTCAAACGATATTTGTGTATTGGCTCACGCCTAGCTACGGGGATTACGGTATATATATTTTTCGTCATTGGTGATGGTGCTATCTGGTTTGTAAATAGACATTAAAAAGATTACCGGTGTTGCAATCGGGATTTCTTTGCAGCCCACTATCCTAACTTTGACCATCGCCATTAAATTCTATCGCGATGTGTCACACCAATAAATGCATTGGATGTTTTGAAGCATCGTAAGAAGCAAGTAGAGCCTTTCATCATCGCCATGTGGCTTATTTCGGCAATTCCGCGTGCACGTCATTCGCCTTTTAGAAACAATAATGCTTGGAGCTGTAACTGCGTGATGGTACGGTTAAATACTTATTAAATGCTTATATTAAATTTAGTTGATTACATTGCGAGGAGCAAAACAGACCAAATATTTTTTGTTGTTCATATAGATCATGGCTATTGATTCTACGCAAACGTGTACGAGCTGTTTCTACATCCGTATACTTCGCCCTGCACGTGTCATGTTAGACCGCAGCTTAAATGCATTTGGCTTTTCGAAAGCAATTTGCTCAGATGTATCGTACCAATTATAAAACGGGTCATAGTCACTTTCTTCCACAAACATAAAAATAAATAGAACATGACAAGCAATGTCAGGGAGATTATGATCACAACTGATATGTTGTTTGACAATTATATTGCCTTGTGTAGCAGTCAGGTTTTATTCCTTTATATATTCCTAAAATTTCGACTTAAAATTTGAGGCTTTGCCCCATTACCAAAACAACGTCACAAAAAAAAAGTTTTAAAACGACGATATGGCTTATAAATCATTGCCAAAACACTTAAGTGCGTACGACGGACCCTGCACTCAAAAAGCATCAAGTTGTTGCAACACAATAGCAGTGATTTCTTGACAGGACTGAAGCTCCTCGCATGTATACGTGCGTTTCATTAATGCGCTGACATTTCTGACAGCATCTAATAGATTTTGCTGGAAGCACAAAAAAATCTCAAATAAGTAAGTCTTGATCCACCAAAAATGTCACTATTCACAACAATAATTCACCTGCACGGGTTTTAATAAAATCATTTCAGTAGATGCATTGCGAAGATAGAGATGTACGGTTTCCCGGATTCTCAGTTGCACGTCGCCTAACTGACGAGACAAACTAGCCAGCACATCGTAGACTTCGTTGGGGGCTGTGAACGCACACTGTCGAAAGTCCAAAGCTGTGGCGTGTTGCATTTGCTGCTCATGCGCAATTTGCTTAAGCAAGTCAAGCAATGGTTGGGCCAATTGCTGAAGCACAAATTCAATAAAGTGTGTACAACTTTTTCTCAATTCTTGCTCTAACGCCTTTTTCACATCGGCCGTGGTCTCTTGAATCTGAGGCATGCCACGTGAAACAAGATTGACAATCCCATTTAGACCAGAGAAACGAAAGAGCGTTGATGCATCGACAAGCAATTCATTTAAAGCGTCGGCGCTGCTGGTAAAATCCAATGATTTGCTCCTTTGAGCAAATTGAATCTCAAAAGGTGTGATCTGCTCGCGGAGCGTCAGCAGATGTTTTACAAGAAAAAGCGAGCCATGAAGCTCTCCGTGATTGGCTGTAATGTCTGCTGAAGCCATTACTAACGACGCAGCACAAATTTGAATTGCATCTTGGGCCAATTCTTCAAAAATCTCGACCTACAGAATAAATTTGAATTTTTGGATATTTTTTTGGATAATCATTTCGCAAATACGTACCTTTACATAGTGATACCCCTTGGACAAACACATTAAAGTATGCTCTAATGATGGATACCACGTCGCATAGAGCGGTGCATTGACGTTTTCTGCTGCTTTGAGCTTTGTGGGGTAGTCTAGATCGCTCGGAGATGGCACAAAACCTTCAATCTCGTCTCGAATGTACTTTTGCATGCACAGAATCAAACGTTCTTGAGCGTCTTGGATCATGCGAAGCATTACTGGCTCGGTATAGCCAACGAGCGCAATTCGTGGAGTTATCAAACCTTCAATCACTTCACTCCGAAGGACTTGAATCCCTTCACATAGAATTTCCATATCCTTTTGAGCAAGAAATTGAGGTCGCATTGTATTGTACAAGAGTCCACTAAGCTGAAAGATAAAGCGTCTACAAAAGCACACAAGTCAGCACGAGTCTCGATAGATAGATATGTATCCAACATATGAGTAAATTACAGACTCAAAGGCCGTGTCATTCTCTTCTTGATCGTTTTCATCAAAAGACCCATTCACGGCTGGAAATTGAAACATCTCGTCGCTTGGGTCGTGATGAAAGAGCTTTTGAAAGAGTCGAAACTCAGCCTCGCACACCTTTAACAACTGCGTACAGCCCATGCGAAGTCCATTGACGAGATCAGACGTTTGAGAGACAGTATCGAGCCATGCGCCAAGAATTGGCGCCAATAAGTGCATCCGTTGTGTCGTATACGCATCAATGACTTCTCCTAGAAGCCGAATGTTTTCGAATCGATCTTGAAGCGTTGGAGTCTGCAATCGCTCAAGTTGCTTCGCGACTGCTGCTAGCGCCGGAGTAACGAGCAAAAAATTGACATAACACGGCGACGTTTCCTCCAATTGGCTTTGTAACGACGTCAATCGATCACGTGGTTGATGAGAAATAGCCTCTTTTTGAATGACTTCATTCACGGCGTCTTTTGCTGCTTCTAATCCACTCAGTGCATAGTCTTTCAGCTCCTGAATTCCTCCAATTGCAAGCGTCTTGTACGCTTCAATAAAACACGCCGAGTCTTTGTATTCTAGCTACAATTAGCATACTCACGAGATTGTTATCTTCTGTATTTAAAGAACAAAAAATTGCAACTTTAGTCGTACATGTTGCATTAAATACGCCACCGAGTGGTCAATTGTTTTTAATGCTTGCTCAAAGGCCGGCGTTGTGGGGTCCAGACCCCGTCGATGTTGATACACTTGCACAGCTTTGTTTGTATCGAGCGCAACTGTGGAAAACTTACGCAAAGTCGACGTATTTTTCATTAAAACGTGCTGTTTTGATTCGCTCGATGGAGCCGCATATTTCACGCCAAAGCCCAAAGTGTGGGCCACAGTATCAATCGCCGTAAAGTAAGGCATAGGCGCGGCAATTGATGCCACGCGAGTATCAAGAGCATCCACTTGTTGTAAAATTTCTTCAAAGCTTTGATACAAGGCTTGGGTCTTGGTCACTACCTGGGCATGACTTGCTTCCATTTCTGCCACGAGAGCTTGGGACGCATGGGCGTGAGCGTATACTGCGTTCCATTGTGACATGCACTGATCGATCTTGGAAGATACATGGATAAATGAAGGATCGAATTTGAACGAGGCGGAAGGGATGCTACTTGGACGTCGCGCAATGAAATCACGCAATGTCTCAGGCGCATTTGGATGCCGCTCGGAATAAAGTGGCGCATGCGCTTCTGCCTGAATCTTGAGCTGCACTCGACGCTCAAGCGAATGTAAAAGAGCATCCTGTTTCGACGTTAGACGCGTCTCCAAGACCCCGTGTGGTGCCATCGATGACAAGGTATTCGAAAAAAATTCGGTGTCTGAAATGTAGGTAAATATGGGATTTATTGATTATCATTGTAAAATAATTACAACTTGACTAGGGAATTATTGCAATTCGGACGAAACTTTGGTTTCAATGTTTTAAGCGATTCTTAATTTATTGGTACTCCACTGTACTCGCCATTGACAATGTGAACATGGTTTGTGCTGAACTCAATCCTTCACGGCTTCAACTTTATATATAGAAAAATCGGTGGAGGCTCATTAACTGATGCGTCATGCGCTTGCAAGAAAGGCTACACACTTTAACTATCAAGTAAACAGATGGGAAGCGAAAATAGGATTAGTAGTGTAGGTGGGTACGTCTTAACGCGGCCACGCTCTACTTAAGCACACACCCTAGCACAGCGAGGAAGCGATTGACCGTCTACTCTCGCGTGCAATGCGGGGGTTGTGGTGGGCGCGTTAGCGACCTCACCCAACACACTAAGTACTCTGGTTAAGTGTCGTCACGGGAGCGGTAATCCGGCTCCTCGTACGCACTTACCAAGTAGGAAGTAGTTTTCAGACTGGTTTATGCTTAATCATATCAAATATACATACCTATTTTCACCAATCATAAAATGTAATCTCGGTCGATAACGCTAATATGTATTGCGAGCTGTATCTTTCTAGATACGTCGCGCAACGGATACAATAGGTGTCATCCCTCCTATTGTGAATGCACCTATGTGCATCACATACATAAGGGTGGGTCATAATGTGAACTACACCCAAGTGGTGGGTCTAATTACTTTATTTAAGAGATTGACCATCCCCTTAAGTACACAAAGTGTGCTTAGAGGGGACCATGTAACATAAGGGCAACGTTAGCCCGTTACAACATCCCCTTCCCTTCAAGAACGATTTAACTTCGTCAAAGAGGAAGGATGGATTGCGAGCTGTTTTACACGCCGCCTAGTTTTCTCAGTCACTCTAGCGACCTGTGTTTACATACACGGCGAAAAAGTGCCACCTAAAAGTGGCAATGATGGTGGGTCGTCTACAAAGACACCCACTCAACCACACGCTAAGTGGACGCGCCGCGTTATAACGCTGGCAGCGTCTAATGCCTTACACGAATCGCCGACATCTACTGCTGCTGTCGCGTTAACTGAGCTTAAAGATCCATTCAACTTTAACAGCGACGATGCCGATCCGTCGCTCATTGTCGACTACAATGAGTCAACACCGTTGCCGTCACCTCATAGTAGTGATGTGGACAACGAGCTAATGAGGAAGAATGATGGCGCATTATTGCCCATCCTAACTTCCTCATTTATCACAACATGGAGACAGCAACATTTACGAAGGCTGTCTCGTCGTCTGCGCTGGATAGCGCAGCGACCATTAATGGGAGCGCTACCCAAAAAGACGCGTCCTCTTCTCCATTGGCTAAAACAACCACGTCTGTTGCTCAGACCATTATCCATAATTGTTTTGTAGCCATCCTTTAAATTCAGCGCGGAAAGATAGTCGACTTTCCCATGGAGTTTAACAAAACGTCTTTAAGCGGGATTGTCGATTGAGCCGGTATGGTCGCCGTGTTCAGCTTATTGGAACCATGTACCACGCGCTATCCACCTGTGGCTTTATGCACACAAAAGGTCGGGCTGCAGTGAGGCGATTAGACCACGCACATGTCCCGCCTTGGCTCGCTTGTCGAAGAACTCATCCATACAATCGACTTGTTCTTTTGGCAATGGCCATTGCCTAGTCACACAGTACTTCGTGCCAGGTTGGAGGTCTATTTCGTGCCCGATGCCCCTATCTGCTGGTAGGCGGCTCGACAATTCTTCTCGGAACACATTGCGATGTTTCACAGTACCTCAAAGAAGGGACACTCTCTCAAGGCATCCCAGCCTTGAGCAGCAAACCGTTTCATTTTATCCGTTTCTAGGACGCTCTCGTCGATTGTGGACGAAGAACAATAGTCCACCAGTCTCTTTTGGAACTGGTGTGACTATTTCGTGAATCTTCCCTTCCTTTAATTCGGCAAGGAACAGATCCCACGACATCTCCAAAGATTTACTATCTCCTCGGCAGATTTACTATCTCCTCAGCAGATTTAAAAACTTGCCGGAGCACCTCAACTGAGGATGCCTCCGCAATTTTGTCTTTGACGGCCTCGGAAACCTCGTTCGATGGCCCATCCTCTTTAATAGGAACTGATTTAAAGGTCACTCGTTTAGACGTGCGTCTGATCGTCCTAAGCTATCAAGTACTCGTTCTTCGAGTCACCACGACCTTTGACTAGGAACCGGGGGCCGTTGCTTTCCTGGCTAACGCACCCCTTCCAAACGCACCAGGCTCTTGGCACTGTGCCGGTTTATGCGACGCATGACTTCTTGTCAGCTCGCCGTCTACTGCCACAGGCTCTCGGCTCTGTGCAGGACATTCGGACGCATGACTACTTGTCATCGTCCTATTCACTACCTCAGTCTCCACGAGCTGGGTAGGAATTGGTGACGTTTGACATCCCGTCAACGCACCCTCAACTGTGTTCGACACGACATCAGTTGCATAGGCCTCTCGCAGGAGCACATCCTTTCCGGTGTCCTGCGTAGAGTTCGCAACTGTGCGTGTACGCCAGTCTATCCATGGTTGGTACTTTGCCAACCATGGCATGCCTAGGATGAGGTCATACGGACTCTCCATNTGAAACATCTCGTCGCTTGGGTCGTGATGAAAGAGCTTTTGAAAGAGTCGAAACTCAGCCTCGCACACCTTTAACAACTGCGTACAGCCCATGCGAAGTCCATTGACGAGATCAGACGTTTGAGAGACAGTATCGAGCCATGCGCCAAGAATTGGCGCCAATAAGTGCATCCGTTGTGTCGTATACGCATCAATGACTTCTCCTAGAAGCCGAATGTTTTCGAATCGATCTTGAAGCGTTGGAGTCTGCAATCGCTCAAGTTGCTTCGCGACTGCTGCTAGCGCCGGAGTAACGAGCAAAAAATTGACATAACACGGCGACGTTTCCTCCAATTGGCTTTGTAACGACGTCAATCGATCACGTGGTTGATGAGAAATAGCCTCTTTTTGAATGACTTCATTCACGGCGTCTTTTGCTGCTTCTAATCCACTCAGTGCATAGTCTTTCAGCTCCTGAATTCCTCCAATTGCAAGCGTCTTGTACGCTTCAATAAAACACGCCGAGTCTTTGTATTCTAGCTACAATTAGCATACTCACGAGATTGTTATCTTCTGTATTTAAAGAACAAAAAATTGCAACTTTAGTCGTACATGTTGCATTAAATACGCCACCGAGTGGTCAATTGTTTTTAATGCTTGCTCAAAGGCCGGCGTTGTGGGGTCCAGACCCCGTCGATGTTGATACACTTGCACAGCTTTGTTTGTATCGAGCGCAACTGTGGAAAACTTACGCAAAGTCGACGTATTTTTCATTAAAACGTGCTGTTTTGATTCGCTCGATGGAGCCGCATATTTCACGCCAAAGCCCAAAGTGTGGGCCACAGTATCAATCGCCGTAAAGTAAGGCATAGGCGCGGCAATTGATGCCACGCGAGTATCAAGAGCATCCACTTGTTGTAAAATTTCTTCAAAGCTTTGATACAAGGCTTGGGTCTTGGTCACTACCTGGGCATGACTTGCTTCCATTTCTGCCACGAGAGCTTGGGACGCATGGGCGTGAGCGTATACTGCGTTCCATTGTGACATGCACTGATCGATCTTGGAAGATACATGGATAAATGAAGGATCGAATTTGAACGAGGCGGAAGGGATGCTACTTGGACGTCGCGCAATGAAATCACGCAATGTCTCAGGCGCATTTGGATGCCGCTCGGAATAAAGTGGCGCATGCGCTTCTGCCTGAATCTTGAGCTGCACTCGACGCTCAAGCGAATGTAAAAGAGCATCCTGTTTCGACGTTAGACGCGTCTCCAAGACCCCGTGTGGTGCCATCGATGACAAGGTATTCGAAAAAAATTCGGTGTCTGAAATGTAGGTAAATATGGGATTTATTGATTATCATTGTAAAATAATTACAACTTGACTAGGGAATTATTGCAATTCGGACGAAACTTTGGTTTCAATGTTTTAAGCGATTCTTAATTTATTGGTACTCCACTGTACTCGCCATTGACAATGTGAACATGGTTTGTGCTGAACTCAATCCTTCACGGCTTCAACTTTATATATAGAAAAATCGGTGGAGGCTCATTAACTGATGCGTCATGCGCTTGCAAGAAAGGCTACACACTTTAACTATCAAGTAAACAGATGGAAGCGAAAATAGGATTAGTAGTGTAGGTGGGTACGTCTTAACGCGGCCACGCTCTACTTAAGCACACACCCTAGCACAGCGAGGAAGCGATTGACCGTCTACTCTCGCGTGCAATGCGGGGGTTGTGGTGGGCGCGTTAGCGACCTCACCCAACACACTAAGTACTCTGGTTAAGTGTCGTCACGGGAGCGGTAATCCGGCTCCTCGTACGCACTCCAAGTAGGAAGTAGTTTTCGGACTGATTTATATTTATAATCGTATTCAATATCAATACCTATTTTAAACAGTCAAAATGTCATCTCTACAGATAACACTTAATATGTATTGCGAGCGTATCTTTCTAGATACATCGCGTAACGGATGACGCTAGCCGTCATCACGCATGACGCTGGGCATCATTCCTCCTAATGTGAATGCACCCATGTGCATCACATACACAAGGGTTGGTCACAACTGTTTACCACACCCGAGTGTTGGGTCGAATTACTATTATTTAATAATTTACCATCCCCTTAAGTACACCAAGTGTATATAAAGGGACTATGTAATATTAGGGCAACTTTAGCCCTTTACAACACAGCAGCGAAGGATAGCGCTCTGAATCTGTGCGATTCCAGTTTTTTCTGTGACACAATTTGAGAGAGTTACAAACTATACAAAGCATAGCAAGTCAGCAAGTAATTATCGTGACTCCAATCAGTACATTAACGACCAGAACAATATGATGTAAAAGTCATTGAGCCAAAAAATGATTTAATTTTTAACCGATTGGCGAGTGAACACACTTCGGCAGAATATGGATCATACTTGTTCGTCGATAGCACCATTGCCTTAAGCTTCTCGTCACGTAGTACAGCGCGGAGCGACCACCTATTGTCTTCCGACTCGTCATTATAAT
The DNA here is from genome assembly GCF_004359215.1 of Bremia lactucae. NCBI lineage: Eukaryota > Oomycota > Peronosporomycetes > Peronosporales > Peronosporaceae > Bremia > Bremia lactucae. The sequence continues at coordinate 450,448 of NC_090625.1, forward strand.
TGCGCCAGCTCCAGAACGTCTAGCCTCCTTCTGCCTGGTTCAGTACTTTGAGTTGAGCCGCGGCGAACTCGTAGAACAAATCACGATAATTCTGAAACTTGTTATTCGTCGCAAAGCTCCACTTGCCAAGATAAAGGCGGTTGTGACACGGTCTCGAGTTCCATCGCGTCAATTTGAATTGAAATTCAATTTTCACGGACGTGTTCACTAATACCTCGTCGGCCACGTTGTCGACGCCCCATCGAAAGTAAGGGTGCCACTCCACCCACACATTTGAGTACGCAGGAGGTAACATGAAATTCCAAAATATATGAGCATCCTGCTCCAAAAGCATTGGTGCCACAGTCAATACGCAGTCGTTCCCAGTCGCGCGAATGCTTTGGTATGCTCGTTTGTAATAGTCGTACAGGACCTTACGGGTCGTATTGCCAAAAGGTTCATTCAAAAGGCCAAGTCCAAGAAACGCGCCTTCGTCTTTGTATCGATCGGCGAAGTACCTCACCAACGTGATTGTATTGTCAACATTAGCAGGATTTGATGACCAGAAGCTCCTACCAGCAACGCTCGGTAACGAGTGATCCATGCCATTCTGCGATTCTTTGGCGGCATTAACATTCACCATTACTGCAAGATTGTGCTTTTTGGCCCCATTTAGAATCAATTAATGGAGATACTTTAGTGTTCCTTTTGAATAGACCTTCCAGTCCGCCTTGCCCTTTAGACCATTCACGTCAAAGCCTGTAATTTAGTAGCCAATTGGTATTTGCACTGTATCAAAACCATAGGAAGCGATTTCAGTAATGTCGCTTTCATTAATAAATGTCGCGTGGTGATTGTCGAAGAACGAACGGATTAAATCCGGATCCGTGGCATTGGCGATGGCGATGTACTCGCCTTGATCAGAATTGTTGGTACCCGTCCAGAAGTTACCAGAAGAGGTCATCCACTTTTCGGCTTCAAGCCATGAGCCAAGATTTACACCTCTGCTTCGAAACGTTCCATTTCGAATGCTGTACTGTATGTGTGATTTCGAGGATTTCGAAGATTTGAAGCCGTTGGCATGCACTGTGCCAACATATTTGTTCCTATGAAAGTCGTTAAGTTATTAAAGGTCGTCGCTGAGGTAGTTACCACTGCGACAACAGCAAGAAGGGTCGTGATTGGCATCATGGCGCAGCGGTTTATTTACCAATGACAAAGCAAACGAAGAACTGACGACATCGGGTAGCTGATAGCTTTATGACTACTTCTCAATTTTCCGGCTAACCCACAAGTCGACTGTTTCGAAGATCCCATATCCTTCAAGCTTCTCAGCTCCACAGCCTTTACCGCTTTCTCTTCCGCCAGCCATCATGAAGAAACCAGCTTCTGCCTCTTCTCTCCTTCGTGCTGACAAGATTGCCTCTGTAACATCTGATACGGCTAAGGCCCTTGCTCTCAGCATCCCGTTCGATGCTGCAGCCGCTTACCCGCTCGAGATTTCTGCCGGAGCCAACTCCGCTGATCCCCGACTTAGCATCTCTGACGTCGGTGAAGAGCCTGCCGTAAGTATGCTGTCTTCTCCGTTGTCTTCGCTCATGCCGGCGTCGCCTCCACTGCCCGCTCTTCCCATTCATGTGACTACTGGGTTACCTGGTGCTGGGAGGCGCTCCGACGAAGCTGACATGAGCGATGCGACCGAACCAGTCGTATTGTCTCCGGTAGCCCCGGATGACGAAGAAAAAGCGCTATCTCCTCAATCACCGCCTACGGACGCTAATACTTATGTGGAAGCTGGTGATGGCGCTGCCTCGACTGATGCTGCTGATCGGCGTCCGACGATGGCTGACCTGCTGTTCCAGCAAGAGTCATTCGCCGCGAACATGCAACTGTCGACGCCGCTCGTCGTCGCGGAGACTCCGAAGCCTCTCGCGCTTGACATTGAAGCGATCGAGCGCCAATATGCCGCCGGTTGTGACTGGTCTGGCATTGTCGCTCGCATCGGTCAGTCTTGCCCGTACCCGCTCCCGCGCCAAGTTTGACATGGTAATTGAAACGGGGAAGGCGTTTGTGAAGACCCCACTGCAGAAGATAATGGCTGCACTCGTCGGCACGAGCCACGGAAACCGGGCGCTGAACCAGCTATACGAGGAGTTTCTCGTCGGCCAAGTATCCAAAATGCCGGGAGGCAACCTTCGACTCAAGGTGAAAACGCAGGCCGCGTGTTTAAAGCTCGAGCGAACGACCGTCAGCATCCTTGGAGGCGTGTACCCGTTCAAGCCGTTCGACGTCCTTGCGAACAAGTTTTTCTTGGACATCTCGAACGTCGAATCGGACACGGACACAGATCTGATGCTTCGCCGGCTATTTGATCTTGGTTGTCAGCCACTACATGACACGTTCCGCGACGTAAACCTGGCGACCCGCCTCACGTCTGCGACATGGCGAGTCTTCTTCCGCTCTAACAAGTGTCCGCAGCCGCTGCTTTTGAATGGCTCGGTGTGCGACCAAGTAATCTTTGACAACAAGCTTCACCCGGCGCACGGCAAAGACGAGCCGTTTCAGTCGGAACGTCTCCCGTTCGGCTTTCGGTCGATCCATGGGATCGACTTAGGTACGTCAGAGACCAGCCCTCGTCGTTTATCGTCGAAAGCGTCAACAACGAAGCCGTCAGTAAAGACTACAAAATCCACACCAAAGCTTACTTCGAAGACACTTCAACTGGCGGCGATCCCGCCACCGCTGCCGGCCGCTCGTGCCGGAACTCGTTTCTCCTCGCTCCGTAACGCTGGCGAGGTTGAAGAGAAGAGGGAAAGTCAGCTCCAGCCAGGAGCTCAGCATGCCCACCAACTTGTGGCACATCAACTCGCGAAGAAGGTGATTGACATCGACGACATCCTGTCGATCTTGACGTTCCAAGGATCGTCAGGGAAGATTTCACCTCCCTCGAGTCCGACGACCAAATCGACTAAGATGATGATGCTCACGGACGGTTTCACGACCGTTAAGAATAAAAAGAAGCGCATGAGAGGAGGTGTCGACTTCTCAAGCATGCTAACAAAGCATATCCCGCATCCGCTTGATGGTATTGCGACTAAGAACTACTTCGCGGAGCTGCAAACGATGTCCGCATCGTTTTAGAGCTTTGACGCGACAGCTGACCCAAAGTATGGCATGCGACACCAAATTGCGCCAGCCGAAGTAAAGATGCCTGAGACGCTTAAGTCGTCGAAGGAGGCTGCTTTCTTCGTGGAGAAGCGCCACACGAAGATCAGGAATGCAAAGAAGGCGTCTCCGGTGGTCGAAGTTGCGTAGGCGATGTTGAGCGATGAGAACACCGCGTTGCTCAACACGCTCCCCGACCTTCTTGCGGTCGCCGACTGCAAGGTGGAAGGCACAGTGAAGATTTTAGAGAACGCGTCGAACCCAGACCACGTATTGAAGAAACTCGTTGAGTCGGGTCCGGCGTTTGACAGCGCAATGTCACTCAAGATGGCCAGGGCCGGCAATGAGATCGCCGAGCTCGCCCAGCTGCACATGATCAATCGTGTGCTGAGTGCGACGACGCCGAGCGAAGACGTCACGTTCAGCGTGAAGTGGAAGAAGCTGTTGGGAACACCTGTGCCATAAAAGCGTGGAGAGCTGCTTAAAATCTGCGCTAAGTGGTGGACGTCAACGGATCAGGTCCGTGAGCTGTCCCGATTCGCCGAGGCTCTGAGTGTTTTTGAGCTCGCCCTGATGTCGGCAGCACCGACAATCTTCGCAAACGACCACTGGATCCAGTTCGTCACCGGCGAACCCGTTCAATGGGTCCCAGCTCACCACGCGCGCTTGCTACACCCCAATACTCTCCTGAAGCTGCTGCGGTCAGACCTCGGCGCACTATGCATGGAGTACTGGAGCCAAATCCAGTGGCAAGGCCACCTTCTTGATGAACTTGAGGAGCTTCGCAAGCTTGAGGGTGAGTACCCGGTCGACGAGTCGGTGCCGAAGCTCCAGGTCGGAGACGACGGGTCTGTGACGCTAGTCGCGGGCGGCCTTGCCACTCGCTGCTAAGGCGGACTCGGCTACACCTAACTGGACAAATTTGGTGTTCTCACTGTGAACACCAACGGCGTGAAAAAAAAACGGCCACCTCTATATCGAGCATCTGCTCTCCAGGTACTCGGTATCTTGTCTCCAAGACACCAAGTTCCCCGACCGCACACCTTCCGCTTCCACCTCGAGTCGATGTTCGCGCACAAGCTGTCGTGAGTGACGAGAATGCGCTGCTCGATCGACCGACATGAGGTCGAAGTAACGGCGTCTAGACGCTGCTGCGCTCCGACTTCCCCGGCTTCGACTCAGCTGCCGAGGTTCCCCACCTGACAATCTCAAGCCGCTACCTCGTTGAACGTGTGACGGTCGAGCTCGCCCCCATTTACATACACAATGTGTACGCGCCGGTGGACAAACAAGAAAAACAAGCCTTCTTCTCGAGTTTGACGACAGAGGGATTCGAAGAAGCCGCAACTCACTTAGTGCTCGGTGACCTGAACACTCCACTTGACCCAAGCCTCGACTGCTCCACGCCGGACTTCCGCTGCGACCCGAGTCGCTCGAGTTGCCTTGACTGGTTGGAGCGACTAGGCGTTGTTGACGCCTGGCGTATCCACAACGACTCGAAGCGCGTCTTAACCGGCCCGATGCCCCGCAAGAACCGGCTCGACTACGTGCTTATGTCCGAGTCGCTCTGCAACCGATTCTTCCACGGCGCCAAATACTTCAATTCAAAGCACGCAGGCGATCACCTCGCGCACAGTGTCAGCTTTAAGTCTAGATTCCTGCTGCACGGCCGAGGGTATTGGAAGTTTCCACGATACCTTCTCGACTATCCACAAGTCGTCTCGGCGATACAACGCGAAGCCAGCGACATCCTCAAGAAGCTCCGGTCGGCATCGAAACCGGGAAGGCTGTGGGAGACATGGAAGGTGAGGATCAAGTCGCAACTTCAGGACCTCCCGAAAAAAATTCGTACACAAGAGGCTCATGCCGTGGAGGAGGCTCGTGTTGCGCTTGACCGCGCAGCCACGCAGTACCGGACGGAGTCGGCCAAAGAGAACCGAGACGTGTAGGAAGCCGCTATGCGCGAGTACAAGGCGACGGTGACAAGGTCGAGCCAGTACAGTCAAGACGCCTCCTTTGACTTTCAAGCCGCGAATGCTGAAAAGTCGACGAAGCACCTTTTCCGTCCTCTCGACACCAGCCTTAGGCGCGTCTCCATCGAGGAAGTCATCACGCCAAGCGGACGCGTCTCTACCAACTCGCAGGAGATCTGCCTCCGGTTCCTCGAGCACTGGGGTTCCGAGATGGGAGACGACACTAGCCCTGGCGGCAAGGCACTTCCGCCTAATCAGGTGACTCAAAGCAAACTGCTGGACTCCGTCGTTCGAAAACTGCCTGAGCTTGACCGCGACATGCTGGACAGGGGCGTCAGCGCGTCAGACCTCGAGCTGGCGATCAAGCACATGAAGGCAACTTCGTCTTCTGGGATGGATGGCTTGACGGCTGGTTTCTACCAGGTCGCGCCGGCAATTTTCGGCGAGTGTTTCGCGTTGATATTTAGGAACAGACTCGAGTGCGGAAAGCTTTTGGCGTCGCAACGCAAGTCGGCGGTTATCCTGCTGCACACGAAAGGCTTTTGTGCTGACCCGGGCAACTATCGTTCGATCGCTCTGATACCGGTCGACGTCAAGGTGCTATCGAAGGCACTCACATTCCCTCTTCAGACTGTCATCGGCAAGCTGATCCACCCCGACCAGAAAGGTTTTGTCTGTGGCCGCTCGATCCACCATCACGTTCGCTTCCTCGCAGATCTTCAGGACCTTCTGACCAGCCGCGACGAGGAGGCCTATGCGCTGCACTTTCAACGTTGGACTTTCAAAAAGCGTTTGACCGCGTGAACTGGGAGTGCATGTTCAAGATACTCAAGCGCATGGGAATCGGAGATCGGACGACATTTTGCAGTGCTCCGCTCTCGGTATCCATCGCACCTGCAGCTCAGCTCGATACGCACGACTGAAGGCTCCGGTGCGATATTACCTATCCAATCGTGCGCGGGCTGATTGACCTCAGTCCCGATGCGATGAGGTCTCGGCAGCAGTCGTAATACCGGTATCCCATTCAGCCAGTCATGTATGGACAGCCGTATTCTCGATTTGCTTAACCAACGCTTCTACGACGGCTTCAAATCGTGGTATCGGCGCGCGCGGACATTGCGCGGCCGACTTCGCTTGGCGCAGACGATGGTTCTCTCGCGTTTGTGGCATTACACGCAGCACGTGTCGGTTACGGTAGCCATTGTCCGTCGGTGGCAGTCGATGCTGAACCGCTTCGTGCTGATTCGTAAGCACGACCGCAACGCCTCTCACATTAAGCTGATACCAAGCGAGTACTTGTACCGGCGACGCAGTCGGAGGTATTAAGGTCCCGTATCTGGACGCGCAGCTCAAGCGACAACGACTTCAGCTCCTGCTTAAGTTCGTGCCTTCAGCTCAGTCGGTAAAGTCTCGAAATTGGACAACGCCAAGCGTGGAGTTGCTGCGCTCGATTCTCCCTCGTTACGGTGGATGCCACGCGCTTGATCTCCTGACGATATCACCACGGCGACACGGCGCCATGATTGACTGGCGCCACACGTCGAGATGGTGGAAGTCAACGCGGACTTGGTGGCATCGCACATGCTGGGAGACCACGTGGCATGACCTTCCGATTGAAGAGCGTGCCAGCGATGGACTTCGACAACCGTTCTGGTTCAACTCCACCGCTGAGCTACAGTATGAACAGAAAACGCGCTTGGGCACGGCAACGGCGCATCGACGGTGCCTCGGTATGATACCTGAGCCCCAGCGGAGCTTTCGACTTCATATCTCGCACGTCTTCGGTCTCCGCTCGCTGGCAGACTTCACCTGTCACGGCAACGCGTGGCCAACTCAGCGCGAGTTTTCCGAACAATACGTGGACTTTTACCATAAGAGGGTGTCTCCAGGGCAGCAACTCAAGTGGCTGCGTGCCCTACACAGAGAGGCGACACAGATCGTGGATCAACTTGGTGCGCGACCTACTGTTCGGCCGACGCCTCATGGAGTTGCCTTGAGTTTGGAACCGCACGTAGACATAACGAGTAACGGAAAGCTGTGCTTGTTCCCAACGATACCAAGTCGGCCATCATTAGCATCGTTCGGACGCCAATGCCACCGCGGAAGCCGCACCCAATGAAGACTTACTCTGAAAGTGTGGACGAGAAGCAGATCAAAGCACACGTAAAGCTTTCAAAGCGACTGCGGACGATTTTACTGCCAATCTTTGAGGATCAGCAGTGGCGCCTTGCTTTTCGACTGCTGCCGATGCGCTCGCGCTTTTGGTTCTTGAACATCGTTCGCACTCCAAGCAATTTGGACAACAGCTGCCGCTCACATTCGGTTCTTCCAACGCAGAGTGTACTCAACTGAAGCCCAGGTCTCTCTCCAGGGAGTTATTTTCTACCTGGAGTCCTGTTCATCCGTCGAAGGTGGAGTCTTTTTTCTTCCCGGCTTCTCCAGTGTCTGCACACTCACTTAAGAAGAACGATATAGAAATCACGGGGTTCAAAATGTTGTTTGATAGTTTCGCCAAATCGATGGCTCCCATGAGCGTCATTTTGAAATTTTCCAGATTCTGCTCACGCGTACCCTCGACCAAAAAAGTGTTTTCCCAGCTGGTTTCCGCTGCATCACCCACTCACTGCCCCAAGTTTGGCTCAAAGTCTCTCTCTCCACTGCGGACTGTAATGTTTCCGTCTGCACCTGACAAGGAGACGGGGGGCATGAGCCCTGGGGGGGGGCAACGGAGAGTCTGACTGCCGGGCAGGTAGACGGCAATGTTGACAGCGAAAACTGAGCTGGCGAAGATAGCGAATGTTGGAGAATGGACGGGAGCAAGGGCTCGAACAGCGAAGAGGGATGCGCTTCGCCGGGCAAGGAGAGCGGGAGTATGGCTAGCGAACAGAGCGAGGCCTTCGCGCACAAGCACAGTGCCAACAGTGATGATGATGAGACCAAGACCGACAGTGGTGACGTTGCATTTATCGACCTGCGGACCTGCTGCCTGCTAATTGCGAGGATGACGTGGATGAAGTTCCGCGTTAACCTCTTCGATGGTGAAGGTGCAGGACCCTTGGTGATTGCAAGACGCGTTCTCCCTGGCGACAATGGCGTCCGAGTTCTCGAGCCCGGAGTTTACATTGTCGGAGCATTCAAACGCAATATGTGAGCTCACTGCTTTGCCATGCACGTGACCGAGGACGAAGATATCATCGTGCGTGAGGAACGCATCGACTCCGTCATTGGCGACCAGACTTGGCTGCGCATGATCAAGTTTATCCGCAGGGTGAAGGTAAAACACAACTTTAGTGAGTGACCCGCCCTCTGTACACCTGGAGCCGTTGTGCCTTTGCCTCTTAAGGTTCATTTACTCGGAAGACTGCACAGAAGGGACTCCGCCAATTGGACTTAGCGTACTCGTGGTGAGCCTTTCTCACCTCTCCAAGTCTGTTCGGCTAAGGTTATGAACCTATATCGGCCATTCTACGTTATGGAGATAGCAATCCGGGACCAACTGTTGTGCGCTGTGGGTTTCGAACCCACGACCTCCAGCTTATAGAGCGGGTGCGCCACTGCCTGAGCCAGGGAGGATTGATGTTTTTAAACGAAGATCGCCTCTACCCCGACACATCCTGGCCAGAAATAACACATTAAGACACATGATCAAGCAACGTTCAAGCAACATCCCATACCTAAAAGGTGTTAATTTCAAAACTGTGTAGATTAGTATTTATATCAGTGAAATTAGTCAGTTGCTGGTAGATTGAGAGGCCACTCAGTTTATTCTAATGTAATAGACAAACTTTTAACTGATAGCTTTATGACTTACTTGCTTGACCAGCCGGATAGTGAGAAGTTCATCCGTGCTGATTTTTAGCGCCAAGCTTATTGAAACATCTCTTTAGAAATCGGAATACTAAGGAATAGATTTGCCTACGCCCAACGTAGAAAGAATGCCAAATTTGCAAACAGGGTTCTAAAACATACCCGCTCTCACTTAATAATTGTTGTTTCTTTATTTCTAATTCAATTTAACAGTGAAAAGAAAAGCAAAAGTTTGCAATCCGGCGCATTGTCCAATCATTAAAAAAATAACCAATACAAACAAGTTTTGCATGAAAGCACGGGGTGCTTCCTACAAGATAAAGATGGCCTTCAGTCGTTCATCACGTAGAACGCTTCTCAGTGACCAGGCATTAAATTCGGACTCGTCTTCGTAAATGCGCCAGCTCCAGAACGTAAAACCCGCATCGGCTTGGTAAATGACATCCATCATGGCTTGACAAAACTCATAGTATTCTTCTAAATCGTCTGCAAATTTTCCGGATGTCGCAAAGCTCCACTCGCCCATAAAGAGGCGATTGTGGTGCTCACGTTCATTCCATTGACTCACGCTCTTTTGAAAATTCACTTTAACAACTGTTTGGGTCAATTCGACCTCGCTCGTGTGCTCGTATCCCCATACAAAATACGGGTGCCACTCCACCCACACATTTGTATACTGCGGCGCTTGCATAAAGTCCGTCATGGTATCGGGGTTTTGTTTGAACAAAAGGGGTGACACGCTCAAGATACAGTCATTGCCCGTCTTTCGAATCGCTTCGTACGCGGCTTCATAGTACGCATATAGCTTCACTTCGTCAGTAGACGCACTTGGTTCGTTTAACAAACCAATGCCTAGAAACGCATCCTCATCCTTATAGCGGTCGGCCAAAAATGTAGCCGTGGCAATTGTATTTGCAATGTTTTCGTCGTATGCACTCCAATGGGACTTGCCTGGGTCACTAGGTGACGAATGATCGGCACCATTCTGGGACCCCTTGGCCGCGTGAATGCCAATGAGCACCGCAACATTGTGCTGTTTGGCCCAATTTGTAACTAGTGCATCCAAATACTTTAAAGTGCCGTTCGAGTACTTTGACCACGCGGCCTCCTTACTTGGGTCGTCATTGTCAAATCCTACGATCCAGTAGCCTACAGGCACGCGGACAGTATTGAGCCCTGCGGCAGCTATTTCAATGATATCACCTTCGGTGATGAAAGTCTGGTGGTGTTGATCTAATTTTAAACGAATCGCGTCGGGATCGGAAGCTTTAGTGATAGCCGTAAATTCGCCTTTTCCCGCATCTTCACTTGGAACGCCCTGCCAAAAGTCGGCGGTTCGCGTCATCCAATGCTCTGCTACCAGCCAACCGCCGAGATTCACGCCTACGCTAGACAAGTCGCCGTTGCGAATGCTATATTGGACGTGGTCGAAATTCTGCTCGGTCGACGCGATAACAGAAGCTTTTAGCACCTCAGTCTGCTCTTGCTTGTTAGTCGTAGAAGTACTGTCGTTCTCATTATATAAAGTCGAAAAGCTTTGATTAGTTTGCGATTTTCTCTTACAAGATGATACTTTGTCCACCGACTTGACGTCTTCGTCTTTCAAAAGTGTCGAAAACGTTGCCGCATCCGTTAACCTCACCGCTAGTGTAGTTGTTACTGTGATGAGGAAGGTCCACCGACAAAGCATGATACACGATTGATGAGTGCTAAAGTGACCAAATTGAATTGTGAGAGACCATGACAAGGTTGGTCATCGGTCTTTCAAGAGGTAAGCACTCGAGTTCGATACTTGAATACTTGACAGACCACAAGCATCAACTGTACTGTTAATGGATACAAGCTCTTTGATCCATCAAAATCAGATTTTCATCTCTCTTGCATTAGTTTTTTGCTGACCTCAACTCCCTTTGCCACAAGACATCGATGAAATTAACGGTCAATTCCTAATAAGTGTTCCATTAAGTCAAGAATGCGCTGACGCGATAAATGTCAATGCTTTTTGAAATTTATACCGCTCTTAGTGCAAATTGAATGAATCGACAAAATATGACGCGATAAATGTCAATGCTTCTATAAGAAATGTATCCGTCACGTAAGTGGCAGAAAAGGTGTCAACCAAAAACACCCACATGCTTTTTGAAATGTATCCGTCACGTAAGTGGCAGAAAAGGTGTCAGCCAAAAACACATCCTTTTTCAAATAAAAAGTAAAAAAAATCACAACACAGAAATTCGTATTTCTGACTTTTATCCCTTCCTCTCTACACGTCGAGTGCTTTTTTAATGATGCGATCTTGCTCAATCTGGTGCACTGCATTGTACCCCGTCGCGGGCGCTGCAGCGGGCGCACGTCCAATGTATGCCGGTCGACGAGAATCGCTATTCAATTGCGTCAATGCCGTCTCGATTCGTGGCGACACGTACGTCCAAAAGCCCATATTCAAAGGCTCTTCCTGCACCCACTTGATGTCGGCATTCGGATACCGTGCTGCTTGTTCCGCAACTTTATCAAACGGGAACGGCGCAATCTGTTCCACGCGCACAATCGCAACATGTTGAATCCCCTTTTCCTGACGTGCTTGCATTAATTCGTAATAAATCTTTCCCGAACAAAACACAACGCGCTTCATTTCCTCTTCCTCAACCAATTCGTTCGACAATACTTCCGGAATCAAGCGTTGAAATTGCGTCCCCGTAACCATGTCGTCAAGTTTCGACGATGCTTGACGTAATCGCAATAAATGCTTGGGTTGTACCGAGATCAACGGTTTACGAAAATCCCGATGAATTTGACGACGAAGTACGTGAAAGTACTGTGCTGGCGTCGAACAATACACAACTTGCCAGTTTGTATGCTGAATCTGCATGCGATTCTCTTCGTCCATTAATGGCACGACGTTCGGATCATCGTCCGTGTTTTGTAAATACCGTTCAATACGACACGAAGAGTGTTCCGCTCCTTGGCCTTCGTACCCATGCGGCAAGAGCATCACAAGTCCCGATTGACGCATCCACTTGTCTTCACCGGCGCTTAGAAATTGATCAATCATAATCTGGGCACCGTTGGCAAAATCGCCAAATTGCGCTTCCCACATTACAAGAGCATTGGGATTTTCCAACGAATATCCAAGTTCAAACCCCAAGACACCAAATTCCGAGAGAGAGCTATTGGATGCCACAAATTCAGCTTGTGTGTCCGGAACAGCATCGTCTCCTGACGTCTTGTACTCGAGAGGTGCCGACGGAAGCGTCTTGGTAACGAGATGATTTAAAGGCACATACACGTCGTTTGTTTCTTGCTCATGGAGCACTGCGTGACGGTGACTAAACGTTCCACGCTCAACGTCTTGACCACTAATACGGACGTGATTCCCTTCCAGCAAGAGCGTCCCCCACGCCAGGGCTTCGGCCGTACCCCAATCAATGCCTTCGCCCGTTTTAATGGCATTCTGTTTTGCTGTCATAATACGATCAAGTTGACGATTGACTTGAAAACCAGGTGTTACGGTACTAATTTTCTCGCCCACGTGTTTCAAAACGTTCATATGAACCCCCGTGGGACGAATTCGAGACTGTTGATTCGGACTCTTGAACGATTCCCAACGATTCGCAAGCCAATCGCTTTGTTTCACGTCTTCCCACTTTTCTGTCTCGTCAAACGTGCGTTGGAAAAACGCCCACACTTTTGAAACAATCGCGTCACACTCGTCTTTGGTCGCCGTGCCAGCACGCACAAGGTCTTCCAAATACTTGTCCAACACGGATTTCATCTGTCCAATGCGTTTGTACATTAACGGTTGTGTAAAGAACGGATTGTCAACTTCATTGTGGCCAAACCGACGGTAACACGTCAAGTTAATAATCACGTCGGAACGCCACTTTTGACGCCATTCTGCTGCGAATTCAAACACTTTGACAACCGAGACGGGATCATCGCCATTGACGTGCAAAATCGGCACGTCCATGGCTTTCCCCAAGTCGGTGCAATACTGCGACGACCGTGAGTTCTTGGGATCCGTTGTAAAGCCAATTTGGTTATTCACCACAACGTGAACCGTGCCACCCGTGTGGTAATTGTCTAGTCCGGACAAATGCATTGTTTCATACACGACACCTTGGCCACTAAACGCAGCGTCGCCATGAAGCAATAATGGCATCACTTTCTTCTCGGCATCGGCATTGTTGCCCAAGTAAAACTGTTTCGCACGAACTTTACCAACAACGACGGGATCAACGGCTTCTAAATGCGATGGATTCGCAACAAGCGAAAGATGCACTTGACGTCCATCCGGATACGTGCGATCGTAAGACGTTCCAAGGTGATACTTGACGTCTCCAGCATTGGACCAGTCCTCAACATCCCGTTCATTATACGACTCGACATCAATGTGTGTGCCTTGAAATTCCTTGAATATTTGCTGAATTGGCTTTCGAATGACGTTCGACAAGACATTTAAACGACCTCGATGGGGCATGCCAATCACTAAATGCTCCATGCCGAGTTCCGTGCCTCGATCAATCATGAATTTAAGACCGGGAATTAAACTCTCGGCGCCATCGAGTCCAAATCGTTTCGTTGTATTGTATTTATTGCCAAGAAATCGCTCAAAGACGACGGAAAACGCTAATCGCTCGAGAATGTGCATTTTTTTCTTTTTAGGTTCGTCATCATGAACCAAATGCTCCATTTTCTCACGAATCCAATTGCATTGTTTGCGGTCGAGAATATGCATGTATTGCTAACAATAGTACGTACAATACAATGTATGTTAGAAAAACGATTTTAAAAGCACGAACGCAATTGATCCAACGGCCTTACCACGCCAATAGAGCTGCAGTACGTTTCTTTGAGACGCTGAATGATCTGTCCAAGAGTCATATTATTGCTGCCATCAGCTAATTCTTCAAGAAAACCAGATACTCCCGACGAGCTGCAAACGAAAAAAATAATATTTTTAGCCACACGTGTATACAGTGTATATTTATGGCAACCACCACCAAAAAGTGGCAATACGTACAAGTTCGTAGGAATGGCAATGACACGATCGAGATCCTTTTCGGTAAAGCCGTACATTTTAATGTCCAGAACAGGTAGCTGGGGACGATCTTGAAGCCCCAGTGGATCCAAGTTGGCCGCTTCGTGACCACGTACTTGATAGGCACGAATCAGGTAACTCAAGCCCAATGCGTCGTTCTGGGCGGTGGACGACGATGGAGCACCACCGACGGACCGCACGGGCGTCACACCCTGTTGGATAGTCGGAGGTGGAATAAACGCTTCGCCAGGTACACTACCGCTCTCAACTTGGCGGAAGTATACATCCCAGGACTTATGCACACTGCCACAAGTGTATACCAAAGATGTGTCGTGTCAGTGGCAAATAATCACAAAGTGATGGTCACTTTGCCTTTCTACATGGCAAAATTAACAACACGCACCTTTTTGGGTCACTCTGCCAGCTCAAATACATTCCCTCCACATAAGCATTATTGTTGCCGGTCATAAAGGTCTCACTAGGGTGCGGCGTGCTTGAAAAAGCGCGCGTCCAGCGGGCACTAACGTTGCAGGGAGCATTATAGCGAGAGGGGCCTACGCGCGCAGACAACACGCTCACACGCACGCTGCGATGCAAAGCTTTGGCAAGCCACTGTTGTGTCATTAAATCCGGCAAAGTCCCGCTAATGGGGCGTAGATAGGAAACTGAGGCTGAGATTAATCGCCGACGTGCTGTCCTGAAATCATGCATATGCAAAGTAAGAGGTCAACCGGATTTTCACAACGAAAAAAAGAATTGCTAATTTAGGTATAAAGTTTAAAAGTGTACTTATTTTGATAGATCTAGCGACTTGTCGTATGGAACATCTCCGCAAGTCGTTTGTCGGTGAGAAGTTTTTGCAGAGACCAGTCCTCTACATTCGTGTTGCCAGTCGTTGCGACTTTCCACGTCCACAGTGTCCATCCCCCTTCTGCGTCTTCGTGCACTTTCAATTGCTCCATGGCAAATGTGTAGAACAAGTTTGGATTGTTCTGACGCATGTTACAAGCTGTTGCCAAACTCCACTCGCCGATGAACAACCGATTATGCTTTTCGCGACCATTCCACTTGGCAACGCGTCCTCTATACTCCTTTTTCACCGCAATACTTACCACCTTTTCAGCCGGCGTCTGTTCGTATCCCCAAATGAAGTACGGGTGCCATTCTACCCAAACATTGGTGAAAGTAGGCGCTTCTAGAAACCCCACCATTTCGTCAGGGCTCTGTTTCTGTAGCATTGGCATCACACTTAGTATGCACGTGCTTCCTGTCGACCGCACTGCTCGATAGGCGTCCTTATAGTACTGGTACAAAACCTTTTCATTCGTAAGGCCATCGGGCTCATTTAAAAGACCAATGCCAAGGAATGCGACGTCATTAAGATACCGAGCGCCTACAAAGCGGGCAACTTCGATTGTATTGGCAACGTTCTCAGAATATTGGCTCCAGAACGCGTGTCCCGGAGATGTAGGGGACGAATGCTCCGCTCCGTTTTGAGACCCTTTGGCGGCATGCAGGCTAATTAGCACGGCGACGTTGTGGGTTTTCGCCCAGTCTCGAATGAGAATGTCTAAAAACTCGATCGTTTCTCGCGTGTACGCTTGCCACTCATGTTGATTGAACGGATCGTTGTTATCGTAGCCTAATATCCAGAATCCTATTGGGACTCGAACCGTATTGAGACCGGCAGCAGCGATTTGGATAATGTCGTCTTCCGTTATAAATGTCGCATGGTGCTCTCTCAGCTTTTCTCGAATAGTTCCTGGACTCGACGCTTTCGTGATACTCGTGTATTCACCAGAATTAACGAAGCGACTGTCAAGGCCTTGCCAGAAAGACGCGTCTGTTGTCATCCAGTGTTCGGCAACGAGCCAACCGCCGAGGTTGACCCCGCGACTTTTGACAAACCCATTACGAATGTCTGCCTGGATGTGGTGATATTCTACTGAAGTGTCTAAGCTAGTGATATTGTTCGGGTAGTTGCTATTAGCGCTCACAAACGTCGTCACAACCGATAGTGCTGCAAAAAAATAGTCAAATAAAGGCATCGTGGGCTCGAAAATGCGAACTTAAATGCACGAATCGCTTCAATGTCGAATTTCGTGCTATGAGAGGAGAACGAAAGAGCTTGAACCGGCTTAGTCCGCTTCGTTTAGGATGCAACCGCGGGTGAAAGAGAAAACGGCGGAAGTATTTGTCAACGTGGTCGGCAATAAACTTCATGAACCAGCTTGAAGGCTAGCTCGTGCTATTTAGAGGTCACTCATGTGGACAATGGAGAAATTGCGTGCATTCTGCATTATCAGACAAAGATGGTTGTTGATCTTTGTGGGTGCGACTATTAGTGAGCGAATTATTCATCGACAATTCCGAAGTAGGAATCGACCTGAGTTTGATTAAAGAATTTGCGTCGTAGATGTATAAGTGCACAAATGGCGGCGTGAATTTGGACGTCCTAGAAGCCTACCTCTCATGGTGATTAAGTTATATCATCTTCAAGAGTTCCTGAGAAAAGTCCAGCTGCTTTCCAAATTCAATACATGTCTTAAATAAAAGTGACGTGTTCTAGCTTCTGACAAATCTTAACGAAATCTGGCTGAAAACTTCTAAGCAGATATGTTTGGTTTCCTAATTTTTAGTGACGGCCAGGTAGACATTAGCAAACGCCTTATAACTATTCGGAAGGTGTGTTTGAGTAAGGCCTTCATTTTACTAAAACAAATTATTGTTTTGTACACTTCACCTAGTAGAGAATATATTTACATGTATTAGTAACGGAGGTGTAATGTGTATATTTCAACCGATTCCTTTCGCAAGCACTGGTTTCGTGCAGCAAGCACCAGAGCACAACGCTATCGCACATGCTTTAACGCGTCTGGGTATTAAGCGCCAGCATCCTCTCGCATTTGCAGTCGGACAATTATTTCTGATCCTAAAAGACATCTTCTGAATGATCTAGGCGTGCTCGTCGACAATTCATTTTTTTTCTTTCCTAAAAGCGCTTTACTTGCACGTCCGTGTCGAAGACATAGGAATAATTTTAGGAGCACTCCTTGGTGTCAGCTGTAATATTCGTGAGCTTTTTAATTGCTTGCTCGACTCAAAATGTGATGCTCTCCTACACAGTTGCTTTCGCTATAACAAAGTTTAACTTATCGTTTCCACGTTGGAGTCGGATTCTGATCTTTTTTATCCTTTTAAAAGCCTAAGCAAGCTTTGCGTATTGCTGACCAAAGCGTCATGCGTCTCTTTGCTGCGATCTTTGAAAGTCAATTCTTGTCGCGTCACGTTTGCATAAATCTCAATTAATATTCGAAAAACAAAAAAGATATTACGAGCCAAATAAATTCGATTGCAAAAAAAATAGACGAGTACTACAGCAATTCCGTGGCACAACAACAAGCGCGAGCCTGAAGCACTAGCCCATGCATTGGTTAGCAACAGCATGCTTCAACAACTTTTCAATACGCTTCGTTTCTTGTTGTTTTAGATTCTCATACGCACATAATTCCTTGTGTTTCAATCCGACAGCTTCAACGACAACGCTACTTGTATCCACTTTCAAGCCCGCAACCTCCAAGATGTCCTTTTGAAATCGCAGCGTATCAATCTTGGGTTTAAATATTGAAAGTTCTTTTATTGGCACGACAAAATACACCTCCACGGGCTGAACACGATGACTTTGCAACGATTCGGTCAAGTTGCGTAGGAGCGATGCAAAGTATTGGTATTTGAATGAGTGTTTTTCTGCACGCGTAATTTGAACAATCCGAATGCGTACAGTCGGTATTCCAGTGTTGTCGATTGATTTTTCCTCGTACACCGCGTCGTAACCACCTTGATTCCACAACCGAGGAACAGTCCATTCCTTTGATCGGTCTTCCATGGTCGGTCGATATGGGAGAAGAACCGACCTCCTACACGCTTCATTTATCATGTAGAAATACCTCTCCATCCTGACTGATTTGAAACACTCAACTCCACCATAAAAGAGCTTCGCAAAAAAACACAGCTCGAAGAATTGTCCGTCCATCGACGGCTTAAATGTAAGAAAGGCAGAAATATTTTGAACGAAGTCAGGGCCATAGATTCTTGCAAGCTCTCTCGCCACAACAAAAAGCTGCACCATTGCTGTAACGGGCTAAAGTTGCCCTTATGTTACACAGTCCCCTTTAGTACACCTGGTGTTCTCAAGGGGATGGTGTAACGGGGTGTATCGTTACATGAAATTAACACTAAAAGGTTGTTAATTAATATTATCTAAAAGGTAGATAATATTTGGAGGAAATTACTTTAAATAGTAATTTCCTGAATTCTTATCCATAAATAGGTAGAGACCATTATGTCTATTTATTCCGCAGACTAATCAGCTGTAGAAGTAATCAAAGAGAGTTACGAGATAAGATAGATAAGAATTCATTTACATGTTT
>NC_090625.1:494760-517050 GCF_004359215.1 Bremia lactucae
ACGGAGAAATTATACTCCGCGAAGAAGGATAGCCACATCGCCATTCTTTGCGAGAGGTGTGGGCTGTTTACGGCCGTGCGTAATGACGCATGGTCCGTATATACGATGAACGGTCTATCTACTCGGAGATAGACCCTAAATTTCGCTCGTGCATATTTCATGGCAAGGTGTTACTTGTCTGCACTGGGTAATTGCGTTCAGCTCGTTGCAGCTAGAGCGATTGGTAAAGACGACGCGCTCCGCGCCGTCTGTATCGTATTGCACTAACGCACAGCCGATTGCGAAATCGCCGGCGTCACAGACGACATGTAATAGTCTATCTTGATCTGCAATCGCCAAGATTGGCGATTGCATCAAGCTTTTCTTGATTCCTTCAAAGGAACGCTTACAATCAGCGTTCCATAACCATTTCTCGTCTTTTTTTAAGAGACGAGAGAGGTGAATTGTCATCTCGGCATAACTGCGTGAGTACTTGTGAAAAAAACGCCGCTAGCCAAAGGAACTTTCGAAGTCTTTTTTACATCGACTGGCTTAGGAATATTAGTGATCGCCTTAATCTTTTTCGGATCCGGGCGTACACCGTATTCACCCACGACGCACCCAAGAAGTGGCATTTTTCGTGCTGCGCATACACACTTCTTGAGATTTGCATACAACTTGTGCTTACGCATAACGCGAAATCCCGCGCCGATTCAATAGATTTTTTATACATTTGTTTAAGGTCGCAGGGGCATTACTAAGTCCCTGTGGCATGCCAGCCACTCCCATAGCATACCGCTTGGGTGCTTACTGTTGTGAACGGGTATCTTGTTCACACATAAGGATCTGATAGAATCCATCCATCATATCCATTGACGAAAAGACAGTACTCTTTGACATATCATAAATGATTACGTTTTTTTTGTGGTATCAGCGTTTGAGCCGGTACCGTTGCAGCGTTCAGTTTATTAAATACACACACAATCCGCCATCATCCAGTTGCTTCCCACACAGAATGTAACGGGGTCACATGTGACTGGTATACTGACACACTCAGGATATTTCAACTATGTCATACAGTCAGGATATGTGTCAGTACATCAGGAAATATAGCTGGGTTACCGTTATGACTCAGCTAAGTACGAATGACACGTGTCGGCACCTTAAGTACGGAGTATTGGTTTTCTTTAGTACTATATTAGTAGCATTGAGTAGCCTGATTCATTACTGTAGTTAGACTGCGAAAAGATCTCAATATATAACAGTTTAGAACTTCCTTTGTGAGTTGCTGTGTGGCCCTGTCTCACAGTAGGTCGGAGAGCTATGTGCAGAGGCTGATTCCCTCACATGACCCGCTACTACGTGATCGGCAAGGAATTTGTCGATCGCTAATATTTGTTCACGAGGCAATGGCCATTGCTTCACGACCCAGTATATCGAAACTGGGATTAGGTCGAGTTCGTGTCGAGTGCCTTTATCCTTGGGCAACTCGCACAATACTGGGACAGGGAAGACATTCTTAAACTCTATTAAATCCAGGATTAAGACATGAAACATTCAATCCGAGTCTTTTCATCGAGGTCGCTTTCGTCCATGGATGAGCTGCTGGAAATTCGTTCGTTCTCAGAAAATAGTATTGCCGACCGAATATCGGCCACGTAGTTGTAATCTGGGACAAGTACTCGGATCTGCTTGACTTTACCACTACGCAGATCATGCAAGAACCGTTTCGGTTCCAGCGTGCGCAATTGAGATATCTCCGAAGTTGACTTCGGAGGCGTACTTGATCAAGTGTATAAGCGCCTACACTTGATCCATTGTATACTTAGACATTTATTGTCTCAGTTTCCTCTTTGGAATTTTTTTCGAAAGGTACCTGGGAACCTTTGACCACCCACACGCTTGTAGACACTCCAAGATTCATCAGTTGGGCATCTGATGAACAAGAGACGGGCATCGTCACGGCTTGATGCTACCCAATTTATACATGGCTCGTACTTTCTGAGCCATGGTAATCCAAGGATGACATCATATTTGTCATCAAATTTGTCATAAAAACTTATACGATGAAATCGTCACCGTACTGTTTAACCTTTAACGGGTATTCGATACCAACTACACGTTTCTTAACTTTTACAGATGCGCCTATTGCTAGGCGCACTGTCATCCTCGTTAAAGGGATATGGCGCTCAATAAATTTGGGTCAGCGATCTTCTAGCGATTGCCCTCAATAAATAAATTCGACGCCCCACAATCGACTAGGGACTTAAGTGGCTACTTATTTGACACTATCTTTTCAGGGTGATGAGGGTAACCTCATCCTCTGGCGCAATTACCCACAATTTGTGTGTGAGGAGCAACTTTGGTCAAAAGACCTGCAATTCTTTTGCTGTTGCTGGATCAGTAGGGCGCTCCGCACCTACTGACCCCGACCGTTATTTGACGATCCGCCTCGCCGTTGCGATTCCGCAACAGCGTCGGTCCGCGTCTTCCGGTGTTCCTAGCGAGAGGTCGGTCTATTCGCTCAGTGCTTTTAGCTACTTTCCGCGGGCACTAGACTCATATGCGTAGCGGTCTATTTTTTGACAAAAGTTAAAATTTTGATACCGTTTGTAGCTTGAAGAGCGAGGTTTCTCGCTCTCTACATACAGGAGATTCATGTTTTCCGGACCTCCGTTTTTCTTGTCGTCTCGGTGGACGATATGCACCAGAGTGGACAAAAGACTGAAGTCCTCCTATATCGCTATAGAAATCGCTTGGTCGAACGACTCTAGTTCTAGCCGGAACAGGTGGTCGTTTTAACAGGGCCGGCCGTAAGGCTTTTGATAAGCACAATTACGTGTGTTTTTATCAATTAGATGACTAACGATACAAGTGAATAGGTATCGTGTATGCTGGGCATAAGCGTGAATGTCACGCTTGCCCTGCTTCAAATTAAAGAGCTCGGCTCGAGCCCTGAATTTGGCACGTGGCGGCTCTAATGTTTATTTGAGGCGGATCTTAAAAACCCCATACGACCCAAAGACTAATGAAACGTGAAGCTTGAGCTCGAAGGCCCAAGATTTGACACGTCCGGCTCAGTTAAACATGTCAAACTTTCGTTGCATGATCACTGATACGGCGAGCTTCTATGGTGTCGTCAAACTCGACGAACCATCTCAAAGGGAGTCGCTTTCGACTGCCTTAAACTTAGAGATTTCAAATAGCAGTATTTACATACTGATTTTCAACAGTTCCAATTGTTGAGCACCCTCTTCTCTCAACACCTCCGCGTGTTGAGAGCCCTGCTGGTTGAGCAAGGCTACTTTCTCTCGGGCCGCGTCGAGTTCGTGTTGTATGAATTCGGTTGTGGGCGCATCTGTTCATCTCTTCCCAGACTTAGAGCATGGCGCCAGCAGCTGGCCAGCCTACGACCGAGCTCATTCGTTCGATCGCTCTCCATTCAAGGTCACTCAAATGAGAAAATGCGTGGTGCGATAGCATTCTTGAGGGGCTGGAATGCTCTAACCTTCTTTATCAAACATGCCATGTTGGATAGAACGTGCGTAGGTCGTTGGACGGACTACAAAGTGCTACCAATTGTAACGAGGCACCTTTCACTAGTACTGATCAGTACTAATTAACCTAACACTGATTACGGTGGAGGTGAGGTGCCTCGAAGCTTCACGTACACAAAGGTACAGAGTAAAGTTTCTATGAAGCTAAGGCTAATTAGCTTAAAGGTCTAGACTAAGACTTTCGAAGAGAAAAAAGTAAAACTGTATTGATAGATTTGGTTTCCTACGCAAAGATCTTCAATCTACTACTGACTAAGTATGATGCTTTCTTGCGCACCGCACAATCTTGTCTTATAACGATTGGCGGGTTGATTTAGACTTAAATCAATAAACAGTAAATCGCATGTCAAATTGCACAATATTACCAAATTTTGTAATATTGGAACTATCTAAGTCAAAATTTAATAAGATAATAACTTTGAATTTCTTTATTATATTTTCTCTCATAAAAATAATATTTGTTATCTTTTTCTGTATTAATAAACTTATGTTACGGGACACCCCGTTACAGTTGCGGTGTAGATGGAACAATTCAAGGTCGAGAGGTTTCAAGTGTAAGGTGTAAGGTGCAAGGGACGTAGATGGACAGGCAAGTCTGATAAGAAGAGAGTTAAAGGCTTACATGCAAAATATATTAACTGTGTATTTTGCTCAAGACCCGTCTAGTAGCTTCAAACCAGCTTTCAGCGCCAAAAGGTTATGAGCCTAACGCCAATAGACCAAGCTACTCAGGATCAAGTCCAAGCGCCAGCCAACGAAGTTGACAGATCCAGTACGGCTTCTGGCGCGGAGGAGTGCATGGGCAGGCTGCTAAAATTGATAACGGGTCTGAAAGAAGACATGGGAGCTCGGCCTAATAGGCTTGAGACCCGCCGAGTCGAGAATGATCAAGGTTCATTCATGTCCGCCGGTAGAAGCACCTTTCGCACGTATGCGGAAGCACGCACGTGCTCCGGATGGAACATGACGATGGCCTCACTGGAAGACAAAGTCACTGGACCAGCGCAGCAACACATAGCAGGATCAAGGCAACAAAGAATCGATGAAAAAAGGGCCGATATAGGCTCAGTTCCTCGGGCGCCACGGGGGTCAGATTTCGGACCGGTTCCAACACCGGCATATTTTGCTCCACAAAGGCCCCTGTAGATCAGGGACCTGAAGCTAGCGATCGAAAACTCCGACGGCAAGGAGTTTTATCCGGGACTCGTATCGGAATTCGCACCTGGGGGAAGAGTTTCCACGCCAACGTCGGATCGCTGACGAACTCAGTAGGTACATCTGGACCGACGACATTAAGATGGATGTGCTTGGTCGGTATTTGACCGGCAAGGCTGGTCAACATTTTCACCGTCAAGTGGATGCATGGTACACCGAGAGTTCACATGTATGGTACTCGATAGACCGGATAAATCTCATGTTTGGACCCAGGATCTCGAGTTTGCACGCTTTGAAGCTGTTCACGTCCAAGAAAAAGGAGTCGGTATCGTGGAATGACCATATGCCGTATCTCATGGTGGTCAGCAACGCAGTCGGAGGCGATCAGGACCAAGTGCTTGAAGATATAGCCAAATATGCGTGCTCAGCTATCGAATTTCAAGGTATGGCTCTCGCGAGATACAATCTTCATCGAGAGGACTACTTACGGCAAACAAAGGAGCTGATGATTTTGCCCAGCTAATCGACCCGGTTATTGCATTGAGGCTAGTCAATTGTGGCCGTCGTCAAGAGCATTGAAGGAGGACGGCGCAGAAACGATGTAGTAAGTGCGGAAAAGAAGGCTACTACAAGCGTTACTATTTCAGTAGGCCTAAGAAGAGTTTTACTCAAGCTCTCTCCGACGGCGCCGCTCCACCACTGAATGGATACTGGACAGTGGGTCAAGTCGTCATTTGGTGAAAGCGGCCTCACAGCTGAGCAACGCAGTGTAATGCGATGAGAGTGTTTCCTTCCGAATGGAGACTGCTTGCGTATGCAGCTCATGGGTACGGCCGAGTTCGTGGTTACTATTAACGATGAATTCGCCGAGGCATACTGCCCGAAGCGTATTACGCTGAAAAGCTACCGTTTAATTTCATATCCAATGGGAAGATCGAGTAGTGAGGTAATGAATTTCGTTACGAGGGACATAAACGATCGGTGGTTCGTCAGCTGATTGATTGCAAGATTTTTTATGTTGACATAGACGACAGCAACGTATTGGTACTAAACATTGTCGACACAATTGTTGAGCAAAGTGATGTTTGTGCGGTTGTAGCAATTGCTGAGGCTGTTAGCACGCCAACTTCGAACTTTAAGCTGGGGAGCCTACTCGAATTCCACCTGAGATTTGGGCATCTCGCCTACGATACAATCGAGTTAACGGCGAGTGATCCAGCGAGTAGAATAAGGCTTACTGAGACAGATCGACCCGCTTGCTTGACTTATGCTCAAGGTAAGCAGCGCCGCAATTAGCAGTCGAATAAAAGACATGGATGAAAAGCGGCTTTTGATAGGGTAGGTGGCGTGATATGCAGCGATATCAAGGGTCCAATCACGCCGGTCGACAATATTGAAAACCACTATTTGATCAACTTCATCGACCGCAAGAGCAACTACTGCCGCGTATTTCTCGCCAAGGCCAAGGACAAGGCGACAAGCACTTCGAAGACTTTCTGGTCTACGATGGAGGCGCTAAGTTCAAAGTTGTTGACCCGTTTTGTAGAAATGTGCGTGTGCGTCACCAGGTGTCACAAGCTGACAACCAAGCGCTCAACGGGAAAGCGGAGAGGATGCACCAGGCCTTGATAAACCTACTGCGATCAATGATTTTCGGTTCTGGACTTCCGTTGAGCTTCTGGGGTGATGCAGCCGAGTTTGCTGTCTACATACTCAACCGAAGCCCAACGAGAAGTAATATGGGGCGTGCATCTCCTATCGAGCTCTTTACAGGTGTCAAACCCAAGCTTACTGATATCGTTATATTTGGATCACCGTTTAAAGCTTTCCGGACACCGAAACACAAGGCGCTGGACTGACGTGGAGAAGCAGGATCGATACTCGGAAAGAGCGACGGGATAAAGGGATACCGCGTGTTGCTTACTAAGGACCGCGTGGTACGCACAACAGAGCAGAGCGCTGCCCATAAAGACGAGGCTGCTTCTCCGTTGGGTAAACTAACAACGCCTTATGCTCAGACCATTATCCATAATGGTGACATAGAGGATTCTGAGCCTAAAGCTCCGCCGACAACGCCTGAACGTGCTCAGTCGATGTCACAAACCAGTCGTTTTGAACGTGGCTATGTGACAAGTGGCATATCAACGATGCCCCCTCCATCTAAATGGCCTCGTTTTAAACGGACCAAGAGCGTCGCTCCTAGATCGCGCTTCTAGACGCTCATAAATTTTATAGAGTCTTTAAGTCATGGAAGGCCCTGGTAAAATCGCTTGCGTGTATTTCCCGATCCCGGTCGTGTTCCGCAAATAAACCGCCCGACCAATACTAGGAGGAATTCACGCGCCGCTTTCATCCGCATTCCGATGCGAGGAAACAGCGGTCGCAACGTGTGAAAGAAATCATGGGCGGTACTGTAACCCCTATTTCTTCTCACATTGCTGCTTCGGCTAGTCTATTTGAGACTAGCGAAGAGGCCTCAGCTGGTGCTCCTTTTCGTAAGCAGCCACCAAGCCGGGTACATCAGAGCGTATGGTATCGATCGATTCCCAAGAGTCAAAACTCTTCGGCTAACCTATCTACTGGACGAGAATCTGATACCTTTGCCTCATGGAGCGGTGGGCAAGCAATCCGATAACAAGAAAGCGACGATATCCACCCGCATCCATCAGTGCAGGCGGCGCCCGATAGGAGTGGCGATCTCGCCCACCTACTCGCGGTTGCCTTATTTTCGCCCGTTCAGTCACAGGCGTTTAGCGCTGCTGAACGACGTATTGCGTATCTCGAAAGTCAAGTCTCGCGACTGACCTCGGATCTTCAAGATGTCCGCACGAAGGATCGTCAGGGTTATGAACGCCTGAAGACTCGCTTGGACCTTCTGGAGAGGATAATGCTGAGGGCTCCACGTTGCTCGCGTAATGTTTCTCGCTCTCCGAGTCCTGTTCGTGGTGGGGGGAGTCAGTTCGATAGCTTTTCGCCTTCTCCGTCCCCATCACCCGAACGACGCTCAACTCACCATCGGCGTCACCATCGGTCTCCTTAGACAGATAGGGATATGTGACATCATTTGGGTCTACATACCGTTTCAGACGATCAACGTAAATACGAGGTGCGTCTTCATATACGGGGGAAGGGTGAGCCGAGAATTTTGGTCTCCAACCTCTTCTATTACCGTAAGGGGCCCAATGAAACGCGGCAACAACCTCCGGATAATACAAATTTTTTTTTCTTAGATAGGGTAGCAGTACTTGATCATACTTTTCACCCGCTCTATAGCGATCTTTATTTTTGCGACCATTTCAGTCCGCATATTCATTTTGCTTGGCCTGTACGCTTGCAATCGCGTCACGGCCTTTTCGTGTGATGGCTAATCGCTCATCCACAAAGCGTTGAGCCTCGCTCACGATTTAAGCATCAAACTCGCCTATGACACCGCCGAGAGTTCGGTCATAGGATGTAGTTTTATTGACCACTGCTAAACTGACAGGATTACTAGGGTAAGTTTCTGTCGTTGAGATGATAACCTCGCTGGTCATCGTCTTATTGACGAGATTATGTCCTCTTTCGCATTGAGCATAGTGAAGGTCCCTTCTTCACTAAGACCCGGGCTGCGGACAAACGAGGGCTGGCGTCCGAGGATGCCGCCGTTAATATAAAACGGTGTCTTACCCGTACTAGCGTGGACACTTTCATTTATTAAGAACCCCACAAAGGGCAATTGCTTGCTCCATTTTTTTGGAGTCGCTATCGTGCATAAGACACATACCACGACCCAATTGGCACGTTCTGTTTGACCATCGGTCTGGGGGTGATATGCGGTCGACATGTGGAGCTTGCTACCTAGCAGCTCGAGCACATGTCGCCAAAAACCAGACGTCGAAAGAGTCACACCATTCCAGAAGAAAACTTGGTGGACTGTTGCTCGTCGTCCACAATCGACGAGAGTGTCCTAAAAAACGACAAAAAGAAACAGTTCGCTGCTCAAAACTGGTAGATACTCCGTTCTTTGAGGTTCTGTGGAAACATCGCGATGAGTTCCCAGAAGAAAATATGAGCTGCCTACCAGGAGATAGGGGCATCGGGCACGAAATAGGTCTCGAACCTGGCACCAAGTATTGTGTGACCAGGCAATGGCCGCTGCCGAAAGGACAAGTCGATTATATCGATGGATTCTTCGACAAGCGAGCCAAGGCGAGACATGCGTGTGAGAGCAAATTGCCTCACTGCAGCCCAACATTTTGTGTGCGTAAAGCCCCAGGTGGATGGCGCGTGGTCCATGCTTACAATAAGCTGCACATGGTGACCATACCGGCGCAAACGCCAATCCCGCGGAAAAATGTTTCGTTAGAGTCCATGGGAACGTCAACTATCTTTTCCGCGTTGGATTTAAAGGATGGCTATTATCAGGTTTACATGATATAGTCCAATGGCGCCAAAATGGCATAAAGCACATCAAGCGGTATGCTTTGGGAGTAGCTTGTGATGCTCCAAGGGTTGAATAAACGCACTAGCGGCATTAACCGAAAGGTGGCTCACGTGATGCGTCAGCACCGTGCCTAAGCGCCTCATTACTTTGACGATGTATTCGTGCATAGTAGGGCCGAGGACGGGCTGAGCGCAATAGAGTCGCACAAGCGTCATTTAGACGCTATATTGCAGACTTTGAAGGACGCCCAATCGTACGTCAACTTGCAAAAGTGCGTCATAGGGGTCCCTGAGATACCTGTACTGGGCTGCATCGTTGATACACATGGTGTACGAGCAGACCCAGACAAGGTAAAATCATTAAAGGAATGGCCAATCCCACGGCATGTGAGGGATTTGCGCCAATTCCTAGGGCTCGCTAATTACTTGCATAATTATAGCAAGAATTATGCGGAGCAAACTAAACCATTATCTGACCTCCTTAAGAAGGACACACGATGGGTTTTGTCAAAAGAACAAGAACAAGCGTTCACATCAGTGAAGCAGTCTGTTGTGGAGGCACCGGTCTTGACATTACTAGACGTGGATAAGCCCTTTAGCGTCGTCTGCGATGCAAGTAATTTTGCAATCGGCAGCGCGCTCATGTAGAAGGATGACGAAAACGCTGACTGTGTCATCTTTTAGCAGACCCGGCTTTAAAAGCCGCAGAATTGAATTACCCTATGTATGGCAAAGCGATACTGATAATAAAGTATGCTCTTGTGAGTTTAGAGTGCACCTTTTGGGCACCGAGCCATTTGTGGTTTATACGGACCACGCATCACTGCGGACCGCAACATACTCACCGCACCTCTTGCCTAGAATGGCAAGACGACTTACTTTCTTCTCTGAATTTAATTTAAAGTTGAATATAAGCCGGGTAAGACGAATGTCTTGGCTGACGCTTTATCGCGCAGACCAGACTTCGAGGTAAGACACCAGAAAGTGTGTTTAGTGCCAAAGCACAACTACAGCCTTCAAGGTTGGCAGCCATGAAGGCTATCACTTGACGAGCTCGTTAGCCTCTGATTGCACGAAAGCTACAGTCAGGACGGACATTGTCGCCTTCTGATAAATTACTTTGGTGGACGAAAGGTAACCCTTCTGTCTCACCTGAAAGCTACGCTAAATCGCGTTAGCTGCAGCGATGACCTGTTATGGCATCAGCTGTCACCTTGTGATCTCTTGAGAATCTATGTGCCTCACGACACAGATCTCAAGCTGATGATCCTTCACGAGCTCCATGATGCGCCATCTAATTGGCATCTGCGCCGTGAAAAGACCTTCTTACGAGTATCAAAGGAATTTTGGTGGCCACACCTATATAAGAGGGGTAGCCAACTCTATTCGGTCTTGCGAACAGTGTCAGCGCATTAAGTCTGCACCGTTTAGCAGTGCGCCACTGAAGCGGCTACAGATACCACAGATATTTGGAAGTCAGTAAGTCTGGACTTCATGTTTGGCATGCCGCCCTCGGCTGATATGGCCGGGCAGATAGCCTTGCTCCGCTCCTGCTCATACCTCAGCTCATTCTGAGTCTGAGTGACGGACTCCGGCGCAGCATGACTCTGTAGCTCGGTCGCGGCTCTCTGTTGCCCGAGCACGACTTCACCAACTGAGCAGCATGTTGCTCAGGAAGACTGCCTAAGAGCCTGGCCAGGGCTTGATCACTAAGTCCCTGCGCCAAGTGCGCTGCCACCTCGCGATGATGTTTGGAAGGTGGGGGAATCGAGCCCAATCCAAATTGAGGCTCATTCTCACGTACACATGCAGAGATACGTGTCGTGGGAAGAATTTCAAATGCAACCAAGTGTAGGCGGGCACATCTTAATGCGGCCACGCTCTACTTAGACACACACCCTAACACAGCGAGGTAAGCGGTTAGACCGGCTTCTCTTGCGTGCAGTGAGGTAGTTGTGTTGTGCGCCTTAGCGACCTCACCCATCACACTAAGTACTCTAGTAAAGTCTCGTCACGGGAGCGGTAATCCGGCTCCACGTGCACACTCGTTGACTAGAAAGTAGTTTCAGACTGATTTATATTAAATCGTGTTAAATATCAAACCTATTTAAACAAATCATAACTGCCGTCTCTGTAAATTTGCACTGGTATGTATTGCGAGCGTATTATCTAAATGGATGACGCTAGCAGTCATCCCCGTTAATGTTAATGCCCTCAGGTGCATCTCTTACATCACAATTTGATCCACCCTTGTGAATGTGATGCACCAGAGGGTATTTAAAGGTGGTGGGTCTAATTACTTTACTTAAGTAAATGACCATCCCCTTAAGTGCACATAGTGTACTTAAGGGGATTATGTAGAATAGGGCAACTTTAGCCCGTTTTACACCATTCCCCCTTTACGAACGAATTTACACAAGTAATTGCGATCGATAAGTTTTTTGCCGATCGCTTAGCCGCGGGGATTGTGAGAGAGTCAATCTCTCCACATAGCTCTCCGACCTTCTGTGTGCGTAAAGCAATAGGAGGGTGGCAGATTGTTAGTGGTTCTTGATTTTTTTTCCATATTTATTTGGGGAGTATCCTCCCGTACTGCCACAAGCTGTGGCTGTGCAAACACAGCGAAATCCTCTACGATCGACTTTCAGTCGATCGAGTATATTCGCACTGTCTCTTTGAATCAGACATTTTGAAATTTTCGTGGATGTTGCTTTCTCAGAAAATATCCTTGTTTCAATCGACATGACTCATTCAAATGGTTGAACTTCGACGCTACCTGTGCTTTTGCACAGTCATCGGTAACTAGTTCCACATCATATTGGCGGGTCTTGGACGCTACCTGGTATTACGACTGAGCCACAAGTGAGTACATTGCACTCACTCGTAAGACATCCATACGCATGTGAACGCTCCAAAAAGCTCATCACATGGTCATCTGATGAACAAGAGAAAGGCATTGTCATGGCTTGATGCTGCCAATTGATGCATGACTCGTACTTTTTGAGCCATGGTATTCTCAGGATTGCATCAAATTTGTCAAGCTGATTCATACCTTTGAAATCACCATTGTATTATTGATCCTTCAACGTGTATTAGATACTACCAACACATTTCTTTTGTATTACAGATGCGGCTCTTGAAAGGCACACTGTCATTATCGTTAGAGGTAAATCGTTCTCAACGAACTTGAACCGACAATCATCCAGCGATTGGCGCCGAATATAATCTGTTGACGCCCCACAATTGACTAGAAAGCGAAGTGACAAATTCTTTGTCACTTCAATTTGCAAATAATGAGGGTAACCTCATCACCAGGGGCAGTAAGACACAGTTCATGTGTGTTGGAGAAAATTTTGTCGAGAAACCTGCAAGGTCTTTTGCGTTGCTGGAATAGCAGGCCTACTAACGCCGACCGTCTTCGGCAATCCGCATCGCCGTTGCGATTTCGCAATTCTGTGTCCTGCGCTATTGTTAGCAGGTTCGATGGCTTCGCTCAGTGTTTCTATGCACTGGACATTGGGCACTTCATCTTTAAGCGTAGTGCCCTGTCTGTTGACATCGATTGCATCTTTACAATCGTTTGTGACTTGAAGAGCTTGATTTCTTGCTCCTAGTCCATGGGATCTGGACATCTGACTTCTTGTCGTCTCTGTAAGAACCAGAGTGGACGAAAGCAAGTTACAGGCTGAAGTCATCCTCTTCTAGTGCATAGATCGCTTTATCTAGCGTCTATAATTTAAGGCAAAACAGGTGGGGCTTGACAGGACCATCCGCAAGATCTTTAATGAACTCAGTAACCTGTGTTTGTTCATCGATGGGATGACTTACGATACGAATTTGCAAGGTATTGTGTGTGCTGGGCATGAAGCGTGAAGGTCACGCTTGCCCTATTTTAAGTCTAGGATGTCTGCTTGATCATAGATTCGGCGCGTAGCGAATTGAGGGTTTGTCTGAGCCGGGTCATAAAGACCTTATACGTATCATGTGGGTAGTAGAGCTTGAGCCCTAAGGCCCAAAATTTGACCTGTCCGGCAAGTCGGAAATGCCAACCTTCGCTTTCGTCGCATGGTCATCGATGTGGCGAGCCCCAATGGCATCGTCTAATTCGACGAACCATCTTGACAGGAAATTATGTTTAACTGCCTTAAGCTTGGAGATATTTATCTTCAGGCTTTCGGGTCGGCGCGTTTGCGTCGGCCACCAGTTGCATATTAATGCTGCTGTCTGAACAGTTCCAGCTGTTGAGCACCCTGTTTTCTTAACACCTCTGCGTGTTGAAGGCCTTGCTGGTGGTGCAAATTTCGTTTCTCGGGCCACGGCGAGTTCATGTTGTATAAACTCGGCAATAGACTCATGTTGTTCGTCCTTTGTAGAGCGAACAACATTGCGCTTACGGCTGGCCCGCCTACGTCCGAACCCATTCGTTTGACCGCTTTCCATTCGAGGTTACTTAAGTGAGTGAACCTTTCACTTGTTGCGTGAAAGCTTTTGCGGACACGTGAGCCCCTTCCTTCTTCGTCCAACATGTTCATGTTGGATGGTACGTACGTTGAAGGTTGAACGGACCACGAAGTGCTGCCAGGTGTATCGGTGCTCCTTTCGCCAGTACTGCTTCAGTACAAGTCAACCTGAACTAATATCATTGACGGTGAGTTGCCTCTAGACGCTTTACTTACACGACGTACAGAGGAGGTTTAAAATAGCTTAGAAGTCTGAGCTACTGAAGGTCAATATTAAAAAGGCTAAGTGTAGGGAATAAGAAAAAATGAATTGACATATTAAAGATCACACGTAACGATCTCATTATTCACTTACTTAACATAGTATGTATAGCGACTCCTCGCGCTCTGCTCATTTGAGCGCCTAGCAGGGATTGGCGGAAATGATTTAAACTTTAACGAATCAATAAATTGAACTGTTATCCTGTTGCTACAATATTACCGAATACGGTAATATCGGAAATTTTAAGATAAAGTATTGCATGCTAGTAATTTTGTACATTTTACTAGCTTCTTTTATAGGAAAGGTTATTTATTATTCCTCTTACAGAAAGTAATATTCATGTGATGAGTTACTTCGTTACAATGTATGTGATAAATGAACTTGTTAGAATGCTATTTATAATCCATGGTAACATGCCTTACAGTTTTTTTTACAAACATCAACCTTTAATTTCGATCAGCATTACAGGAAGTTGACATTGTTTGTGTGAAAGAATCCTGCACAGATTTACTAACTGCCTTCACTATAAAAGCTCTTTAAAGCTTAAAGATTCGCTGAAATGTGTTTTTTGCTAAATATGCACGTATTTCTCCAAGGTGTAGCTATGATAAAAGACTACTTTCACAGCTGAAACGTAAATAAAGCTCAGTTTCCCTTTAATTTATTGGCGTTATGCGACTTCTTAAGGCTTGCGCTGCGATCACTGATATTAAAAGACTTTGAAAGGAAGGCACATACGCTTAGGCGATAAATGTCACCCAATTCTAAGAAACACAAAGTCCCTTAAGCGAGGAATAGTTAGCTCTACAAGCTGGTACGACTCTTCGAGTAGTTAGTTTATTTATTTTTCCTGAAGTATGGGATGTTGAGCGTATCAGTCTTCTTCTGAATTAAGGAGCAACGAAGCTCCGCTACATCGGCGATCACGCTGATAAGAAATTTCACATGGTAACAGCTCATAAAACTTTAACAAATGGCATGCATTCAAGATTTTTAATTAGGACACTACATTATCTTCACTTGCGATCACTTTCGACGTCAATGGTGCTTGCTGTGGGCAGGCTGCAGTATGAATACAATATGACACTATGTATCTTTTCGCTACATATGCTTTAAAACTGAATGAACTAGCTCGTTTAATCTGAATGTAGTAAAACAATTTGAGTGACATGTGTCTTGGCATCTTTGAATGGTCGCTCACCTACGGAGTATCTTGATTGCCTTGACTTCAAAGCAATTGTGTTCGTATTGGGCAACCTTTGTACAGATAGGTTCTACCTTGCCATAATTACCCTAGTATCGATCCGGGCACCAGGACTTTATCTGACCCATGAATAGGCATAATTTTACCTACATCAATGAAAAGGGTATGTTATTCCTAGTGTGTACCACACTACGGTTCACGACCTTTTTTTATTAAACTGTCGAAATCGCGTGTCGGCACTCGTCTCCATTTCTGCTTCGGTGTCCTTCGCGGGACTTTAACTTCACGGTTGTGTACCATGCACCCTTGTGTCGTATAACACCCTGTAATGAGTCACCTATACCCCATAGTTCCCTTGATGTAAGCATAATCGTGAATTATGATAGTCACAATCCGTCTAAGATAAAATTGAGTAATCGGAGCCCACAACGCCTAAGCTTGTCGAGCATAAAATTCATTTCCAGAATGTGGTGTCGCGAATGTGCTTACTGCGTTACGCAGGACACCAGGCCTTATCTCTCAATTCATAACAAAATGCTGGATGAGCAGCAAAAGATGAAAGTGTTTTTACAGAGGAACAAGCTCGTCGTCGGTCCAGGGCCATTCCGACCGCAAGAGCTCATCAAGAGCGCATTTTCAATCAGGAATGTCACCGAAAGGATGAATGCCATACGTTGGTAACATCGATTGCTGGTCCTGAGGCAAGGATGCCAGGAGAGCTGACTACGCGCAAAGCTCTTTTTGAACCTTCAGATCGTGGTGCAACGTCAGTACCTGACGCGTATACGTGATCAAGCACGTGGTTACTGGGTGTTCTCAATGAAACTATTCCAATCATATTGGCTCACGATGGAAAGGGAGACGAAGATGAGAGTACATTCATTCGATGATCTCATCAAACCCGACGTCTTAGAAGTATATATGGACTCTACGAGGCAGCGCAAATGCAGCGGACGCTCTCAAAAGAATACTTTGCTAAGGTTTCGCAAAGTGGAAGGTCAAATGCCAACTGAAGTCCGCGTATATCGCTAGCCAAAAAACTAGTGCTATTCAGCTATGGACTCAAGCTATCCGATTTGGTTTAGCTCATTGCTCTCAAGACCTCCTAGCAAGGCTACATACTTTTGATCATTGGCATATGCTGCATCGATTAAGTCAGTGGTTGGCGACGATACAGTCGTAACATGAGCAGACTCATAACCTGGTTTGCGTGACAACACACGAGCCAAAGCATTTTGCTTGCCCGATTTATGTTTCATATCGAAGTAATGTTCCGGAAAGAATAAAAATCATTGGGCCATCATCTGCAAGAGTTAAGACAATTCAGTCGCGGTGCTTAAAGATGCATGATCGATGTTGGTCACAAATGGCTTACTTTAACAAATACACTTTAAATGTGACGAGAGCATACTTCACAGCAAGTATATATTTGTCATGAAATATGTATTCTTCGTTTTCACTTTAAGCTACCGTGACTTAAAAGCAATGACGCGTTCGCGTCCCTTAAGATCTGTTTATAATAGCGCAGCATGCAGCATAGTCAGATGCGTCACAGATTACTCTAAAAGGCCGAAAAAAATCGGACAGGGTTAAAATCGGGGCGTACGGGACTATCTTGGATCGCTTGAAAAGCGACCTTTCGGTGTAGCCCAGAACCAACCCGCGTCTTTTTAAGGAGATTGAATAATGGCGAGTCATATCCGCGTAATTTTGCTATACTTATACTAGTAGTTGGCGAGGCCAAGCCACTTACGTAAGTTTTTTAGGTTACTAGAAACTGATCCTTCTACTGTGGCGTTTACCTTAGTGGGATCCGCTCTAAGGCCTCGCTTTCTAATGACCCTAACAAAGGGATTTCGTTTGCATAAAAATACATTTAGATGCGGTGGCATGGAACTTATTTGAGGGCATGCACTTGTAAACTGAACGTAAACTAAATAACGTTCTATGCAATCTATACATGTAACGAAGCACTGCAGACTTATGCTGCTTCAGTACAAGTCCACTTCGCACTACTTCAGTGCTTCAGTACAAGTCCATTTCGCACTGCTTCAGTACAAGTCCATTGCGCACTGCTTCAGTACAAGTCCACTTCGCACTACTTCAGTGCAAGTGGTGCCACACGTCACTTCACATGCTCTAGATACGCTTCAAAGAGGGTTAATAGTAAATTGTATTTAATATATAAAAGTTCTTTTGTCTCTATCTATTTTCTACTAACTTAATTATATACTAATACAAAACATGTAATACAGTCTTTACTCTCTCTCTCTCTGCGCGCGTCCAGTGCTGACTGGACGCGGAGCAAGTATTTATAAAGGCCTATATATACCAATGAATAAGCTTTTTGAATGCTACTATATAAAGTAATATTCCCAAAAGATTATCTACCCTTTAGATAAGCGAATAGTGCAGAACCTTCGGCAGCGGTACTTGTAACCGCGGGTGATGCATTTTTGTCTCTTTCGACAGACAACTCGTCTGCCGTAGTATCATCTTCTCCCGCAACACTTAATGTTGCGAATGCACGTAGTGAGTCACCACGTGAATGCAACCCTTCTTTGGTGGTCGACTATGAACGCGAGTCGGACGAGATGGCCGGCTCGGGGAGAGTGGAGCAGTCATCTGAACGTCGTCAGGCGACTGACTACGAGCCTGCGAATGTGGGGGCTCAATCGGGCAGTCGTGCTAATAGCGATCGCTATAGCAGTTTGATTCCGACGATGAGAATGATTTCCCATCGCCAGCACCGTCTCCATGCCGTCGCCCACACTTATCCCCGTGCGGGGTGATGGCGTAAGCCATCGCAATATTTTTTTTGCTGTACCCCTGCTTTAGTGGGTACCACTCAGGGGAGTGCAAACAATAAAATGTCTCGTCTTGCCCCTGAGAAGAAGCCGCGGCTTTTGCCCGAACGGCTACTTAGTAGCTTGGCTGGAGATACTACTCCTCACAATAAAAATACCCCTTATTTATTGAGACATAGCCACATGGTCTTGATACCAGCGCAAATCACTTTCGCGCTGAGGAAGATTTTTATCTCGATTTGATTCTTAAGCATCGATGGTATAATGGTAACAACACGCAAGATAAAAGCTCGTTTTTGCAAGCGTGGAACGCGTTCATTCGCAATGTCAAAGACATTCGTCGCGAAGCCTGGCTTCAAAGATTTAATGCGCATCGCGTTAAGTTTCAAAAACGAACTCCAACCGGTGCAAGGTATAAATTTCATTGGTTGTCTCGTGAGGTAGGACCTTCATGCCTCACGTGGGGTGATCCCTGTCCGTGCTGTGTCGACTACACGAAACGAGTGAAAGGGGATGTGTAATTCCTTTCGTCGCCTTGGGGATGGGCTCGCATCTCTATCGAGATACGCGATGCGATAAATGTTTTGCAATCGATTTAAAAGCGCCTGGGGCGCGTGTTTTCCGATGGACCTTCTGATCTATCGGATAGGTCTCGTCATACTGACGGACGAGGCCCTCTAACGTCAACAATCAGCTGGGACCGAGGCTCGCAGCTGTCATGCGAAGATGGATAACCGTGCTAGCGAATACGATAACTCGTTCGCTGCTCCTTCACATCACGGTGGTTTTGAATACGTTCTACAAGGAAACGTTGACCACCGTGGGAATCCACCTAGGGTTGTGGCGGAGGAGAAAAAATTGGATCCGACCTATGTGTCGAATCTAGAGTCGAAGATCGACAAACTCGATCCCTTCCTCCATGATTTGGAGGAGAATCTTGATCACGAGCGCGGTAAGCGTTACTCATTGTAACAGAAGGTGCAACCTCATGCTATCGAACGGTTGGAAGACCGTTCGAAAAGTGCGTACTCAATGTTAAAGTACGAACAGAATTATCACGCTTTCGTGACTGTCGTCAGCTTACCGCGATTTCTAGGAACTTCGGATTCAGCATGAGAATCTCCATAATCAACGTGAGCGTCTGGCTCATGATCACAAAGATCTTTTAGGGATTCTTTGAAAGGGGTGGTCACATCCGTCCGCGAAAGAATTGCGGACAAATGGTATGGACGGAGCCGACCGACGTAAAACGTAGGATGCGTTCGTATCTTTCGTGGCAATTCTATTGTGTAAGCATTGCCTCTGCTATGTATTACACGGAATGGCCAATGAACTTGGGTTGTAGTTTACTACTACCCACATTAGTGACTTCATGCATAGGTAAGTTTACCGTAGAAAGTAAAACTAGATCATTAATTCTAAATGAAAGAACATTTGCTCTTCCATGTTTGTCTGCGTTCCGTTTCTGACGGTCCACTGCGTCTTTAGTCGAATCCTGTTCAAATGGACTACTGATTTTCGAGCCAGCAGAATTCCTCTGCTGTCTCATTTGTTTTGTCTTTTCCGGTGCGCTTTTTGCGCACTACCATGAGATCTTTCTCATCTTCGATGTCGATTGCTTCGACATCGACATCATTCGCGTCGTTGGTAACTTTAACGCGTGATGAGCATGAGCCAGAAATGGTTTTGCTCTTGCGAGTCCACCGCCTTTTAAACTAGAGACTCCCTCTTATTGGGTGGGTATGCGTGGATGGCGTAAGCCACTCACGAAGAGCGGTGTATGTGTTGTAGACGCATGCACCGAGGTTTTATTGGCGATTCCGACCATTAATATAAACTCGCTCCAATTCGGATACGATTGGACGTAATCTCGAAGTATCTCTTCAAGGACGCGATTTCCGCGTTCCGTCTGATCATCTGTTTCTGGATGATCAGAAGTTGACATAGTCAGCCGTGTTCCGAGAGAACGGAACACGGATTGACAAAACTCCGCCATAATCCGTAGATCTCTATCGGAGACCAGTTCTTGGAGAAAACCGTGGAGTTTGAATTCTGTGTCGATAAAGACACGGGCGTACCCCGGAGCCGTGATCGACTCTGGTTTTGCAGCAAGATGTACCATCTTGCTGAATCTGTCTACAAAAACAAGGATTCCATTGTTTTTGTGGTCGTCTTCAGGGAATCCGAAGACGAAGTCCATGGATACGGACTGCCAACACTCTGCCGGAAGCGGTAGAGGTTGAAGAGGTGCACGGATGAAGGGCTACGCTTCACCAGTTGAATACCTCGCAAGCACTAATGTACTTGCGCACGAACTGATACTGGCGGGGCCAGTAAAAGTCGCGACTTATTGTGAGGTAAGTCTTCTCACGTCCACGATGCCCGCTTGTTGGAGCATCGTGACACCCATACCTGATCGCAAGCGCAAATCATTGTGAGTTGGGACGACGACACGTGGAGTGTCGCCGGCAACGGCTGTGTAATACAATAAGCCATTGCGTGTTGTGCACTGATCGGATGACGATCGATATGAAGCCAATAAATCTTTAAAAGATTTATCGGATGGATTCATCAGATGATCTAATAAACGCAGAAGGTCTTTATCTTCTGTGTAGGCTTTCTTTATGTCATCAAACAAGGTTGATGACAGAACACTTGACATTAGTGTTGCAATAGTGGGTTTATTTTCCCTTTTGGAATGCGCAGCCGGCTCGAGATCGGGTCGGCGTGTTAGCGCATCAGTGACAACATTAAGTCGTCCTGGTTTATATTTCACGGAGAAAATATACTTTGCGAAGAAGGGTGGCCACTTCGGCATTCTTTGTGAGAGGTGTGGGCTATTTACGGCCGTGCGTAATGACGCATCGTCCGTATATATCATGAACGGTCTATCTCCTCGGAGATAGACCCTCAATTTAGACAGTGCATATTTCATGGCAAGGAGCTCCTGTTCGTGCATTGGTTTATTGCGTTCAGCTGGTTGCAGCTGACGCGGTTGGTAATAGACGACGCGCTCTGCGCCGTTCGTATCTAATTGCATTAAGGCACAGCCGATTGCGAAAACGCTAGCGTCACAGACCAAATGGAATGGTTGTTCTTGATCCGCAATCGCCAAGATGGGTGATTGGATCAAGCTTCGCTTGATGCCCTCAAAGGGTCGCTGAGAATCAGCGTTCCATCTCCATTTCTCGTCTTTCTTCAGAGGCGAGAGATATTAGTTGTCATCTCAGCATAATTGCATGAGTACTTGTGCAAGTACGCCGCTAGCCCAAGGAACTTTCTTAGTCTCCTGACATCAACTGGAACTGGCCAGTCGGTAATTGAATTGATCTTTGCGGGATCAGGGCGCATGCCGTGTAACGGAATAAAGTTGCTATAATGTTACACAGTCCCCTTTAACTTAACTTGATGTACTTAAGGGGATGGTCATTCACTTAAAAAGATATTTGACCCACCACTCGGGTGTAGTTAATATTTGTGACCAACCCTAGTGTATGTCATGCACATAGGTGCATTCACGTTAGGAGAAATGACGCCTATCGTCATCCGTTACGCAAAGTATCTAGAAAGATACGCTCGCGATACATGATGGTCTTTTCGACAGAGATGACATTTTTGATTGGTGAAATAGGTATTTATACTAAAAAGATTAAATATAAATTAGTCTGAAAACTACTTCCAACTGAGTAAGTGCGCACGAGGAGCCGGATTACCGCTCCCGTGACGACACTCAACTAGAGTACTTAGTGCGTCGGGTGAGGTCGCTTAGGCGCCCACCACAACTACCTCACTGCACGCAAGAGAAGACGGTCTAACCGCTTCCTCGCTGTGCTAGGGTGTGTGTCTAAGTAGAGCGTAGCCGCATTGAGACGTGCCTGCCTTCACGCCGTGTTTACCGACTATGCACCTAAGAAGTGGTATTTCGCTTGCAGCGTGTTGATTTACGTTAACGCTATGAGCTTGAAGATGGGCTTACGGTCGAGATTGCAAACCGAAAAATAAGTTGTATTTTGAGTTTAACATTATCCTACCGTTAACTTTATCCTACCGTTAGCTTTATCCTACCGTTAATTATTTCCTATCATTCGCTGCGCCCCCTTTCCCAGATATGTGGACTACCATAAAATGGGGGACGTCACTGTCTGGCGGTACAGTGCTGGTGAACCCCAAACACCAGTTCCCGAAGGTTTTACTTTTTGTCGTTACCGGGTATCGAACCGGTGACCAGTGGGTCGCACCGCCATGCCTTACCCGACTGAGCCACAACACACGATATTTTCCACACTCAACTTCTTCGTGTTATTCTTGTAATTTGATCCCGTATAAACGCATATGCATAAAGTGCAACACTTTCGATGAATACATCAATCTTCAACACTCTCCCTTGATGTGCGCTCGAAGTGATGCCCTTATGCTGCCATGCCGAGTCCCATGATAAACTTGG
>NC_090625.1:517488-525163 GCF_004359215.1 Bremia lactucae
TGGCCCGCTTTTAATCGATTACTTTTTCACGAGGCATGGCCACATCTTTATGACGCAGTATTTCGAGCCCGGTTTGAGCTCGATCTCATGTCGAGTGCCTGTATCCTTTGGCA
The DNA here is from genome assembly GCF_004359215.1 of Bremia lactucae. Taxonomy (NCBI): domain Eukaryota; phylum Oomycota; class Peronosporomycetes; order Peronosporales; family Peronosporaceae; genus Bremia; species Bremia lactucae. Next base: position 517,602 of record NC_090625.1, read on the forward strand.
ACTCGCATTGAACTGTTTCAGGGGATACACCCCTGAATTTAGTTAGATTTTTACATAAAGTATTTATTTTAAGTGACTCCCAGGATTGAGTAGTATATCTTTCAATCTGAGTTTTCACATCGAGGACACTTTCGTCTATCGATGAGCTGCTGAGAACCCGTTCGTTCTCTGCAAAAATTACCGCTGACCGTATATCGGTTACGTATTCGTCCTCTGTGAAGAATACCCAGATTTGCTTGATTCTACCACTATGCAGATCTCTCAAGTACCGCTTGGGTTCTAGGTTTGGTACTAGAGTTATATCCGAAGTTTACTTCGGAGGCGCATACAGATCAAGAGTATAAGCGCCTACTCTTGAGCCGTTATTAACCAAGACATTTAATGTCTCGGTTTCTTCCTGGGATTTATCCACAGGCTGCCGATGGATTATTCCCTCGGGAACTTGTAGTCTAGTCACTTCAGCATTAACTATTTGAGAAGATTTATCCTCAAGTACGTGGGGACTTATTCCCTCAACGTCTTCCGACTGTAAATGCGCTTTCACAGTCGGGTCCTCTACGGTCAAATCTCTACTCGTCCTAGGATCATCGTGTTGTCCATTTTGGACAGCCGTTACTATCCTTGAATGTCGCCTGCTAGGCGTACATTCATGTCTCAATCCACTCGACTTCTTTGGTCGACTTTCGGCGCTGCTTGTCCATTCGCACAGCCGCCGGCAGCTGACTTCACAGGGTGATAAGTAATCACACTGTAATCTTGTGCAGTCGTACTAACGGCCGTACCACAAGTAAGGCCATCGCACTCACTCGTAGTACATCCACTTGTTGACGCTCCAAGACGTTTATCAGATGGCCATCTGATGAACAAGTGGCAGGCATCTTTACGGATCGATGCTGCCAGGTGATTCTTGGCTCATATTTTCTTAGCCAAGGTAAATCTAGGATGACAACAAATTTGTCATCCAAATCCAGTACGATGAAATTATCCTCGTACTATAAATATTTTAGCGTGTAGTGAAATTTCACTACGCGTTTCATTACTGTTATCGATGCGCCTGTCGCTGGACGCACCGTCATCCTCGTTGAAGGGATGTCGCGCTCAACATATTTGATCCTACGACCATCTAGTGACTGGCGACGAATCAAATTATTCGACGCCCCAGCAACAGACCACTAGGGCTCTAAGTGACAAATCATCTGTCACTTTTAACTTCAAGGTGATGAGAGATACCTCAACGCCAAGTGCAGAGACACATAATGATTGTGTGTCTGGAGCAACTTGAGTCAGAGATTTGCAAATTCTCTGGAGGTTGTTGAATCAGGAGGGCGTTACGTCTCTACTGACCCCGTCCGTTTTTGGCGATCCGCCTCGCTGTTGCGGTTTAGCAACAACGTCGGACCCGCGAACATTGCTCTTTTTGGCATTCGGTCCATAATTAGGTTCAGTACCCCTCGGTCTTGGGCGTGCGGCACTATACTCATGAGCGTAGTGTCCTAACTTTAGACAGCGACTGCATCTCTGCACTAGCTTGCTGTTCGAAAAGCGAGGTCTCTCGCTTTCGACATAAAAAGATCCATAGGTTCTGGATTTTCAAGCTCTTGTCGTCTCGGAGGACCATACGATGACGAACTAGCTTGAGCCTGTCTCAAACTAAAGTCCTCTTTTCCACAACGATTATTGCTTCTTCAAGCGTACCAGTTCCAAGCGGAACAATTTGGTCTTCACGAGACCATTCGTAAGACCTTGCATGAACACCGTATTCAACGTGTGTTCATAAATTGGATTGTTTGTGATACAACTCGCTAAGAGTCGTATATGTCGGGCATAAGCGTGAACGTCACGCTTGCCTTGCTTGAGTTTCAGAAGCTTTGATCGAGCTCTGAACTCAGCCCTAGGCGGTTCAAACGTCTTTTGAGCCGGACTTTAAAAGCCTCTAGCGAGCCAAATACATACGGGTCGCGCAACTTGAGGCCTAGTGCCCAAAGTTTGCCACGACCTGCCAAGTTTAAGCAAATGCGACTTGCATTTGCTCAGTCAAACTTGGCAGCATGTGACGAATCTTGATGGCATCGTTCATTCGACGAACTACCTTAAAAGGAAGTCCTCTTCGACTACCGGTGTAGTGACAGCATTAAGCTTATTATAAGCCACGATGTGCCACTTAATGTTTCGCTTCTTGACACAAATTGTCGATATTTAATGGAAAGACTTACACGCACGCACCATTCGCGTGCTTAGCACGGAACAAATCCGACATGACGTCATAGTTTTCTTTTATAAAGGCCAATGCAGTATTCCGGAATCAGGTCAAAGATATGACATTCCCCTCTTATAGGAGTTGAAACAGATGGTGGATAATGACACACCACGTCTTGCAATTCCTTAATCAACTGATCTGAAAGGACGGTGGATTCTAACACACCATGTATAAAAATCTCGTTACTGACGGACCTGAAGTATCTTTATAGATCGGTGATCTACTACGCGCACTAAGAGCCGCTTTCATGTACTCAAAGACGGCTTCACCCAGAAGTGATGATGATTTTAACTCATTATCACGTCGAACGACCACCAAATTTGATAAGTTGCCAGCCTTCAAAGCTTGACCAAAATCATCAACAGACATTGCGTCTAGCTCTCGAAAAAAGTGTCACGGTGGGATAGACTACTGTTAACGTCACCCATAGCCTTATCAGTCACTCCATCGACGAATGTATGCAGCTGTTCGCTACTATCACTCCGGGACACCACCTACGCTTCCGGTTAACATTTTCATGCTACCACACGTGCATTAAATGAATCTAGCCTGGAATGGTAAAGTCTGAAAACTTTATAATTTAATTCGATGGAGCTATATGCATGGTGGTACGAGTAAGAGTAGCTGAGCGAACAGGACGGCGTAAGCCATTCACGAGGCTCGACGTATGCTTTGTAATGAACGCGCCGAATTGTTGATAGCAAATTCTGGCTTCGGCAAGAACGCACTTCAAGACGTAAACGAGTGGACGTATCATCGAAATACAACTTCGAAGACACGATGTACATGTTCCCCCGTCTGACGATCTGTTACAGTAGGTTATATGCTGACATTCTCAACCGTGTTTAAGTGAACGAAACACGAATTGTTAAAACGCTGCTGTGAACAGAAGATCTCGATCCAAAAACAGTCCAAGGGGAGGTACACCTATGGAGTCGTAATATCGCGTCGATAAAGACACAAGCACAGCCTTTGGCTGTGTTTGACTCCAGGACTGCAGCAATTTGACCATCTTGCCGAACCTATCTCCAAACGCAAGAATAGCGGAAGATTTGTGAGCGTCTTAGGGTAAATCGAAGACGAATTTTATTAGTACAGACCGCCTACACTCTGCCGGAACAGGCAGAGCTTGGAACAGAGCACGGAATAAAGGGCTAGGTTTGACAAGCTGACAAATCTCGCAAAAATGTACGTGCTTGCAAATTCATACTGGCAAGGCCAGAAAAATTCGCGACTTATATGAGGTAAGTCTTCTTACGGCCACGAAGCCCAATCATGACACTCATTCATAATGCTTAGTCGAATATAACTGTGAGTCGGGGTGACGACACGAGGTGTGTCGCCATCAACGGCTGTGTAAATTCAGTAAACTGGCGTGTTGTGTGTATCAATTTAATCGGACCGATACAAATTAGGCAATTCCTTCAATAATTGTTGTGATGGATGCCGGAGAGGACCATCAAACTTAAAGAGCCTTATCTTCTAACTAGGCTCATCTTACGTCGTAAAGAAATGTTGACGACGGAACACCTGTTGTTGCAACAGTGGGCTTGTTCTCACTGTTGATTTGCGTAATCGGTTCGAAATTGGGCCGGTGCAAAAGGGCACAGCGACGACATTGAGTCGTCCTCGCTTAAATTCACGGATAAGTTATACTCTGCGAAAAAAGACAACAACCTCGTCATTCTTTGCGAGATGTGTGGACCGTCCGTGAAGACGCATGGGTCGGTGTAAGCAAAACAATCTATCTCCTTAGATATATACTCTAAACATAGCCAGTGCATATCTAATTGCAATAAGTTCCGTTTCTTGCACTACATCTGTAGGCGGGCACGTCGTCATGCCACGCTCTTCTTAGGCACACACCCTAGCACAGCGAGGAAGCGGTTTAACCTGCTTCTCTTGCGTGCAGTGAGGCAGTTGTGGTGGGCGCGTTAGCGACCTCACCCAACACACTAAGAACTCTAGTTAAGTGTCGTCACGGGAGCGGTAATCCGTCTCCTCGTGCGCACTTACCAAGTAGGTAGTAAATTTCAGACTGATTTATATTTAATAGAATTAAATACAAATACCTATTTTTACCAATTAAAATGTTATCTCTATAGATATCATTTAATATGTATTGCGAGCGTATCTTTATAGATACCTCGCGTAACTGATGACGCTGGGCGTCATCCCTCCTAATGTGAATGCACCCATGTGCATCACATCCACAAGGGTTGGTCACAAATGTGCACCACACCCGAGTGTTGGGTCTAATTACTATTATTTAGTGATTGACCATCCCCTTAAGTACACGAAGTGTACTTAATGGGGACTGTGTAACATAGGGGCAACTTTAGCCCGTTACACGGCATGCGCCCTGATCCCGCAAAGATCAATTCAATTACCGACTGGCCAGTTCCAGTTGATGTCAGGAGACTAAGAAAGTTCCTTGGGCTAGCGGCGTACTTGCACAAGTACTCATGCAATTATGCTGAGATGACAACTAATATCTCTCGCCTCTGAAGAAAGACGAGAAATGGAGATGGAACGCTGATTCTCAGCGACCCTTTGAGGGCATCAAGCGAAGCTTGATCCAATCACCCATCTTGGCGATTGCGGATCAAGAACAACCATTCCATTTGGTCTGTGACGCTAGCGTTTTCGCAATCGGCTGTGCCTTAATGCAATTAGATACGAACGGCGCAGAGCGCGTCGTCTATTACCAACCGCGTCAGCTGCAACCAGCTGAACGCAATAAACCAATGCACGAACAGGAGCTCCTTGCCATGAAATATGCACTGTCTAAATTGAGGGTCTATCTCCGAGGAGATAGACCGTTCATGATATATACGGACGATGCGTCATTACGCACGGCCGTAAATAGCCCACACCTCTCACAAAGAATGCCGAAGTGGCCACCCTTCTTCGCAAAGTATATTTTCTCCGTGAAATATAAACCAGGACGACTTAATGTTGTCACTGATGCGCTAACACGCCGACCCGATCTCGAGCCGGCTGCGCATTCCAAAAGGGAAAATAAACCCACTATTGCAACACTAATGTCAAGTGTTCTGTCATCAACCTTGTTTGATGACATAAAGAAAGCCTACACAGAAGATAAAGACCTTCTGCGTTTATTAGATCATCTGATGAATCCATCCGATAAATCTTTTAAAGATTTATTGGCTTCATATCGATCGTCATCCGATCAGTGCACAACACGCAATGGCTTATTGTATTACACAGCCGTTGCCGGCGACACTCCACGTGTCGTCGTCCCAACTCACAATGATTTGCGCTTGCGATCAGGTATGGGTGTCACGATGCTCCAACAAGCGGGCATCGTGGACGTGAGAAGACTTACCTCACAATAAGTCGCGACTTTTACTGGCCCCGCCAGTATCAGTTCGTGCGCAAGTACATTAGTGCTTGCGAGGTATTCAACTGGTGAAGCGTAGCCCTTCATCCGTGCACCTCTTCAACCTCTACCGCTTCCGGCAGAGTGTTGGCAGTCCGTATCCATGGACTTCGTCTTCGGATTCCCTGAAGACGACCACAAAAACAATGGAATCCTTGTTTTTGTAGACAGATTCAGCAAGATGGTACATCTTGCTGCAAAACCAGAGTCGATCACGGCTCCGGGGTACGCCCGTGTCTTTATCGACACAGAATTCAAACTCCACGGTTTTCTCCAAGAACTGGTCTCCGATAGAGATCTACGGATTATGGCGGAGTTTTGTCAATCCGTGTTCCGTTCTCTCGGAACACGGCTGACTATGTCAACTTCTGATCATCCAGAAACAGATGATCAGACGGAACGCGGAAATCGCGTCCTTGAAGAGATACTTCGAGATTACGTCCAATCGTATCCGAATTGGAGCGAGTTTATATTAATGGTCGGAATCGCCAATAAAACCTCGGTGCATGCGTCTACAACACATACACCGCTCTTCGTGAGTGGCTTACGCCATCCACGCATACCCACCCAATAAGAGGGAGTCTCTAGTTTAAAAGGCGGTGGACTCGCAAGAGCAAAACCATTTCTGGCTCATGCTCATCACGCGTTAAAGTTACCAACGACGCGAATGATGTCGATGTCGAAGCAATCGACATCGAAGATGAGAAAGATCTCATGGTAGTGCGCAAAAAGCGCACCGGAAAAGACAAAACAAATGAGACAGCAGAGGAATTCTGCTGGCTCGAAAATCAGTAGTCCATTTGAACAGGATTCGACTAAAGACGCAGTGGACCGTCAGAAACGGAACGCAGACAAACATGGAAGAGCAAATGTTCTTTCATTTAGAATTAATGATCTAGTTTTACTTTCTACGGTAAACTTACCTATGCATGAAGTCACTAATGTGGGTAGTAGTAAACTACAACCCAAGTTCATTGGCCATTCCGTGTAATACATAGCAGAGGCAATGCTTACACAATAGAATTGCCACGAAAGATACGAACGCATCCTACGTTTTACGTCGGTCGGCTCCGTCCATACCATTTGTCCGCAATTCTTTCGCGGACGGATGTGACCACCCCTTTCAAAGAATCCCTAAAAGATCTTTGTGATCATGAGCCAGACGCTCACGTTGATTATGGAGATTCTCATGCTGAATCCGAAGTTCCTAGAAATCGCGGTAAGCTGACGACAGTCACGAAAGCGTGATAATTCTGTTCGTACTTTAACATTGAGTACGCACTTTTCGAACGGTCTTCCAACCGTTCGATAGCATGAGGTTGCACCTTCTGTTACAATGAGTAACGCTTACCGCGCTCGTGATCAAGATTCTCCTCCAAATCATGGAGGAAGGGATCGAGTTTGTCGATCTTCGACTCTAGATTCGACACATAGGTCGGATCCAATTTTTTCTCCTCCGCCACAACCCTAGGTGGATTCCCACGGTGGTCAACGTTTCCTTGTAGAACGTATTCAAAACCACCGTGATGTGAAGGAGCAGCGAACGAGTTATCGTATTCGCTAGCACGGTTATCCATCTTCGCATGACAGCTGCGAGCCTCGGTCCCAGCTGATTGTTGACGTTAGAGGGCCTCGTCCGTCAGTATGACGAGACCTATCCGATAGATCAGAAGGTCCATCGGAAAACACGCGCCCCAGGCGCTTTTAAATCGATTGCAAAACATTTATCGCATCGCGTATCTCGATAGAGATGCGAGCCCATCCCCAAGGCGACGAAAGGAATTACACATCCCCTTTCACTCGTTTCGTGTAGTCGACACAGCACGGACAGGGATCACCCCACGTGAGGCATGAAGGTCCTACCTCACGAGACAACCAATGAAATTTATACCTTGCACCGGT
>NC_090625.1:526025-537394 GCF_004359215.1 Bremia lactucae
CCAAAGAAGCGCGCCTGAAGCAACACTTCGTTGTTCGGCGGCTGGTACATGGCGCGAATCTTTTCCTTAAAGATCGCCCATGTAGGGAACGCCTTTCTGTCCGCCATAAGCGCCGAGTAAGCCCACTCTGAGGCCTTACCGCGCAGATGCGACATGGCGTACGACACCATCCGGCTGTCGTCCTCGATGAGCTGGGCGACACCGCATTGCTCCACGGCTAAAAGCCAGTGGACAATCGTGTGCGCCGCAGTTCCATCGAACTTAGGCGGGTCCATCTGAATGGGCCTCGGCTGATGCGGCCGGGCAGAGAGCATCTCAACACTCCTGTTGAGAGCCTCGCTGTGATCCTGCTCATGCCTCAGCTCATCCTAAGTCTGAGTGACGGACCCCGCCGCAGCATGGCTCTGTGCCTCGGACGCGGCCCTCCGCTGTCCGAGCACAAATGCCTCAAACTGCTCCAACTGAGCAACATGTTGCTCAGGAGGACTACCCAGGAGCCTGGCCAGGGCTTGTTCACCAAGTCCTTGCGCCATTAGCCCTGCTACCTCCCGATGATGTTCGGATAGGTGGAAAAAATGAGCCCAATCAATATTGAGGCTCATCCTCACGTACACACGCAGAGATGCGGGTCGTGGGAAGGATTTCAAGTGCTACCAAGTGTAGGCGGGCACGTCGTAATGCGGCCACGCTCTACTTAGACACACACCCTAGCACAGCGAGGAAGCGGTTAAACCTGCTTCTCTTGCGTGCAGTGAGGTAGTTGTGGTGGGCGCGCAAGCGACCTCACCCAACACACTAAGAACTCTGGTAAAGTGACGTCACGGGAGCGGTAATCCGTCTCCTCGTGCGCACTTACCAAGTAGGTAGTAAATTTCAGACTGATTTATATTTAATAGAATTAAATACAAATACCTATTTTTACCAATTAAAATGTTATCTCTATAGATACCATTTAATATGTATTGCGAGCGTATCTTTATAGATCCCTCGCGTAACGGATGACGCTAGCCGTCATCCCTCCTAATGTGAATGCACCCATGTGCATCACATCCACAAGGGTTGGTCACAAATGTGCATCACACCCGAGTGTTGGGTCTAACTACTATTATTTAGTAATTGACCATCCCCTTAAGTACACCAAGTGTACTTAACGGGGACTGTGTAACATAGGGGCAACTTTAGGCCGTTACAACATCTTACTTGTTTGCTAAAGGAAGATGTAAAATGGTCATGGTAATTGTCAGCGTTCCTTTGAGGGTATCAGGTAAAGCTTAATGCAATGCACAGATATTTTGAGATTTTCTTGTATCTTGCTTTCTAAACTAGTATCCCTGTTTCAATCCACCCGACTATCAAATGGTCGAACTCTGACGCTGCCTGTGCTTGTGCACAGCCATCAGGATCTAACTCCACAGTGTGATGGGTTGTCTGGTTGTCACACTGAGGTCGTACAAACGACCTAATTATAAGTGAGGCGATTATCCTTACTTGTAGTACATAAATACGCATGTAGACGCTCCAAGACGTCCATCAGATGGCCATCTGACAAGCGAGAAGCAGGCATCGTCATGGATCGATGATGCCAATGCATGTCTCAAATTTCTCGAGCGATGGCAAACCAATTACATTTATCATCCAAATCTGGTGCAATGAAAATATCCTAGCCTTGTTTAATCATCAAGGCTCTCAACAGGCAAAACTGTTGAGGTTGCAACACGTACAGACCCCTTACCTACGATGTCGCACACGCGTCGTCCGAAAACCTTACGGATAGAAAGTCATTGGACCTGAGGTTGGCGCAATAGACTACCAAGTGCTCAGAATCTGAATGCGCAATTCCCGGTTCAAAGGATGTGGAACACATAGGGGCCAAAGTAAATATAACTTTCCAAGCATATGTCTTATATCAGAAAATTAGACGCATTACATGTGGGTAGCTCGTTTCAATGCATATCATCATCCAGTATAGGAATGATAAAGGAAAAAAGAAATCACAATTTTAAATAATATTGTCAATATCATACATGGTATTACTGGGCAGCTAGACGCGCAAATGGGCAGTGGCGATACTTAATTTCTTTATATTATAGAAAGTTGAAATTTTAAGAAGTATAAGTACGTAAGAACTTCATACATTAATTACAGTTTTGCTTTATACAAAGCCTTCCTTAGTATTTACGTTTAGTTGCAAAGTCACGATTCGCAACTTTAAATCCTTTCTTTAAACGTTGTATTCGAAGGCACCTTACCTGTAGAATCCAAGCTTGAAGTGAGGCAAAGGTACCTAGTAGCACTTCGTGGTCCGTTCAATAGGTACGTACATAACATCCAACATTGACATGTCGAATGAAGAAAAAGAGCGTTATCACGCCCCCCAGGAAGGCCTGCACGCTAAGAGTGAGTTGTTCACTCACTTTAAAGACCTCAAAAGTAATGCGGTTAAACAAATGAGTTCAACCGAAGGCGGGCCAGCCGTCAATATTGCCAGCTCTGCAAAGAGACGTTAAAAATGCGGCTATAACCGTCTTATTCAATATAAACTCGACGCGGCCCAGAAAAAATACCTTCCTTCAACAGCAAGCCTCTCAGCAGGCAACACTGTTGACAGAACAAGGTGCTTATAGATGGAAATGTTAAGACAGCAGCATTTCCATGCTGCTGGTGGGCCGACGCATTCGCATCGACCCGAAAGCTTATAAAAATGATCTCCAAGCTCAAGGAAGTCGAAGGTGACTCCTTGTTAAGGTGGTTCGTCGAATTAGATGATGACATTAAGTTCGACGAAAGTGTAGTTTCCAGGACCAATCTGGACGGATGATCCAAATCTGGGCCTTAGGCTGAAGTTTTACGACCCAGATGTGTTTGGGTCGTACGAGGTCTCTATGACACGGCTCAGACGAACGTTTAAGCGACCACGTGCCGAATTCAGGGCTCGAGCATAGCTTTTGTACTCAGAACAGGGCAAGCGTGACCTTCACGCTTATGCTCAGCATATACTAATTGTATTATGAGTAGGCCAATTGATGATGACACTGGTTACTGTGTTCATCAAGGTTCCGCTTGTTCCATGCAAGACCCACCTGTTCTGCCTCAAAATAGAGACCCTAGATCAAGCGATCTCTATAGCCAGACAGGAGGACATTTGTCTGAAACAACAATTCGTTCATTCGGTTCCTCTCGTCAAAACCGAAACGACAAGAGACCAGCGGTCCCGAACCAGTGCACCTATGTCATTCTGAGAGCGATAAACCTCTCTCCTGAAATTAGGAGAGATTCAAAAGATGCAATCGCTGTCAAAAGACAGTGCATTACACCTATTAGTGCAGCGTCCCACGTACAATGCAAAAAAAAGAGCAAAACGATCGAACTCCCACAAAGAATAGCGGATGACGTGGGTTCGGCGCTGTTGCGCAACAACGATACAGATCGACACTAGATGATCGGGGTCAGTAGGTGCGGAGGACTCTGCTGTTCACAACGTCTAGAGAATTCGCAAACCTTCTAAAGAAACATATTCTCCCAACACACAGCCCACTGTGGGCTACTGCCCCCTGGTAGCGAGGTTACCCTCATCCGCTTGATAATTGATGTGACTAAGGGTTTATCAATTCGTTCCCTAGTCAGTTTGGGGCGTCGAACAATTTCAATTGACACCAGTCGCTATAACAATGTAGCTTAAGCTCGTTGAGCGCAATACACGTCTAACGAGGATGACAGTACGCCTCGCGACAGGCGCATCTGTAACAACTAAGAAACGTGTAGTTAAAATCTAATATACGCTAGAAGGTCAATAGTACGACTTTCTCCTTTGCCTCGTCAAGTTTATGTTGTATAAACTTGGCGGTGGCTGAATGGAGGGCCTCTCTGTCCAAATCGGACAGCATGGCCATGATGGCATCACCCCCTACGGTCGAACTCATTCGTTCGATCGCACTCCTGTAAATGTCACTTTGAAAGGACGCGAAACGTGATGCGAATTTCCATTATCATCGACATTTCATTGAAATGATAAAACTGTGGTCCTTGGACGGACTAGAAAGTGCTCGGGGCACTGCCGACTTGTATGCTTCAGTACAAGTCCACTTTGCATTGCTTTAACACAAGTGGTGCCACACGTCACTTCACGTACACTGGAAGACTCTTTAGAAATACTTGCTTTAAAGAGGTTTATAAGTAAACTGAATTTAACATAATTAACCTCTTCTATTTATATCTATATCTTTTTTCTACTAACTTAATAATACAATAATATTAAACGCGTAATAAAGTCTGATATGTCTATCTCTTTGCGCGCGTCCAGTGCTGACTGGACCGTGGAGCAAGTATATATCGAGGCCCATTAAATAAGCTTTTCGAATAGTATCATGTTAAGTAACATTCCCAAAATATGATCTACCTTTTAGATAATAAATTATTTAACGACCTTTAAATGTTAATTTAATTTAACGATTTATCCCCGTTCATTTGGGGGATACCTTTGGAAGCACGAAAATTTGAAAATTTGTCTGTGACGCAGAAATGGTGAGAGAGACAAACCTCATACTCAACTCCTAATTCATAGATATTCATGATTAGTAATTAATTGAAGAAGCCCTTCCGGTCTTTTAAGAAAAATTTCCATGGCCAGTATTCAAGAACATTACATTTGTGATGGGTGGATTAATTAAGTTGGTGGGTGGAAATAGTAAGCAATTTGATCAGTCAGATTCTACCTGGCGGGGTGAAAATAGCAAAGTTCGGTGGGTGAAAATAGCAAGTAATTTGATTGGTCAGATTCCACGTGGGGTGGAAATAGCAACTTGGGTGGGGGAAATAGCAAGTTCCTTTCTTTGTTGTTTATGAATCTAAACAAAAACTATTAACTTGTATTTTTAATTACATAGGGTATGATATATTATCTTCTTTATATTTTACTATTTTTATTATAATTTTATTTCAGCCCTGCAACTGCAAAAAAATCATATTGGTGTGTTTTGACCACTAGGTTACCTTAAGCTCTATCTTTTTGAAAATAATATAAAAATTATTAAATCGAATTCTCCAATTATATCGTCTGTATTCCTGACGCTTGGAAAGAAAAAGCAGGCCCCATTTTATAAGCGACACGAAACGCATTGCAGCCTGAAGAAGTTACACATACAATTACCGCTACGCTGATGATGTACTACGAAACCATTATCGAGAGGCAAAAAAGTGTCATGTCACTGACACTTATACTCTGCAGCGGCCAAGCCCATACAGCATAGCCCGTTCAACCTGTTAAGATTTAGCTCACCTTTCTATAAAAATTCACTCTGAAGGGGTAGTACACGTCGCAGTGCAGGAAGACTAAGAGACGACATCGTACGGTTGTACGGGCAAAGACGTCGGGCATGTAGCAAAAGATCTTGCTCACAATCGTGCGTGTTTACGGTAGCGTTGATTCTTTCGGCGCAACGACTTAAATAATGCTATTTTCGCCTTAAATGCCTGTTCTGCTACTTCTGGCGGACGAATGGAACACGTAACTTGCACTTTTCTTAAACGCGCAGAAAAACGCTTTTTTTGCATAGCGGTGACACTACTTTCCCATTTTCCATCCAATGATAAATGAGCTCCTCACAAAAGTACAGGTAAAAGCCTAAAAGACCGTGTCGGCTACAACCCTACACGGTCTTTCGGTGTCGCATCGTTGCTCTGCGATCACAATGCGCATGTTTCCCATTGCGTGCGTCGAGCTCTCGGGCCAAGTACGGAGTGGCCATTCTCCAATTTTCTCGTTCTTGAGAAGATATCCTCTATATCTCGTTCTTGGCTGACGATCTCACCACTCTCTTGTCATTATGGTGTACTCGCCAAGCCTTTACCTCGTCTCTGCTGCCTTGGCCACCGTGATGCTCAAGATGCAGGAGGCGTCAGCGGGTTCGATGTTCTACGGAGCGCATACAATATCCAATACGACCGAAGTGATTGACAAGTCGTTTCCCGGAAATGGCCGTGAAGTGGATGAAATCGATCGTAAGATCGTGGTCACGATCGATTCGACGCTCCCTGATATCACCACGATCTCGACCGTCGTCGTGCAACATCCCGAGCTCTTGTCGAACGTAACTGTACCGCCGATTGAGCCGATTTCGACGTTAGTGGGCAGATCTGTTTTGGCTCAGCCGCCAGTGTCACCTGATGCGAACCCAGATGCGTACGTATCAAAAACACCACCTTTAGTTGTCTCGGGAGAGAAAAAAGAGGACCCGAAAGACTGTGCTACTGGTTGGAAGGAGCATGTACCAAGCGTTAAGAAAGGAATTTTAAACAATGTGATGCAGAATCACACCATCGTGCGGGATCGTCGACTCGCGGCTTATGATAACATTGATATTCGAAAGCTCGAGGAGTTTTTTGGACCATTAGTGTTAAAGTGGGTAGAACTTCCTACTATTGGAGTCGCGGCCTCGGCGCCGTGGCCTGGTCCGTATTGGCCCGACTACCAGGACAGTATTAATGTCATCTGGAATCAGGGTGATATAAGTGCCTCACAAAAGTACGCTACTGCTTTCGGTCATGATCCTGGAACGTTTATGAGTCAAATCTCGAAATTTCACGGAATCGAATCCGAGATCATAACCTCGCCGTGCAAGCACCATAAAGACTGCGATTCAACCAAGTCGTTGACCGCCTGTGCGATCCGAGAGGGCAGTGAAGAAGGCAAATGCATTGAGACATGGCTCGGGATTTGCCACGCTTGGTCCGCTGCCGCCACGGTCGAGTCTGAGCCGAATTGTGACGTGCATTACAATAATCAAACGTTTCATGCACTGGATATCAAGGGTTTACTATCGGTCCTATACGCCGATACAATGGTACGTGCGATCTTTACGGGTGTGCGGTACAAACATGGCAAAAAAGATCTGGATGAGTACGGACGTGCGCATGACCCGATCTTACGGGATCTCAATCCGGGCTTTTTTCACATTACAATCTGTAACCTTCTTGGAATTTTCCAAAAATCGTTCGTAGTCGACATCTCGGCCGACGAGGAAGTCTGGAACCAACCGGTTCGAGGGTATGAGATTGCTGAGCAGACGGAAATGACGCCTCAAGAAGCGGCCCGGACGTTCTACGGATTGGAAGAGTATCCGTGGAATGCCGAGGCTAAGAGGATCGTCTACGTCCAAACACGTCTCACGTGGGTCCTCGAGTCATACGATGACGGAAGTCTCGTGGAATCGGGTCGAGTTGACAACTATACGACAGGGGAATGGTACTACTATCTACTTGAATTGGATGAATTTGGAACCATCATTGGCGGCGAGTGGTTGTACCATTCGTGTACAAACCACCCTGACTTTTTGTGGCTTGTGGCTGCGACACCACAAGAAAATGCCAGAAGTCGCGCTGGCATTAAGTACGACGAAGTGAAAATGCTGCTGACGAAGTCGGTGGAATGCTCAGCTAGGGAGTAACGTGACAACTTGCGAGTCCACGCAGAACACAAGCAATAGTTGTCGCGACGTTTGACGCAAAATTACATTCAAAGGGTTCACTAGTACTTTTAAAATTGTTGCTTTGTAACTTGTAATTTTTAAATGGTGCTTTTCATGCATTTTGTTGTTGTGCGAACTTTAGCCTGGAATGCAATTGACATGGAAGTAGGCAAGCTTTAGATGCGTCTACTAATCTACGTCTTCGTTGCGTCTGGTAGACGATACGACTTCATTTTTCCTACATACGTATGCGCATGGCACAGCTCGTTAATAAGCTGGAGCACGGCATGCGCTGATGCAAGAGCAATTTTAATACAAGGCTTACTTCCCTACTACAGGTGTTGAGTTTAATGAGGTAATTTAACTGCAATTGTTATTAAATTGCACGCTTCCCCGTGCTTAGTACTTGGCGATTACGCTGGTTGTGCAATAATTAATATCAGCACGTAAAAATGACTTAATTACATAATATTCCTCATAAAAACACAAATCGAGATTTTCAAAAATTATTTCTGAGAGCCCAAATAATCTTTATACTTTGTAAGCATATTGAAATTCTGCGAGTGTAATGCAAATTACACACTAGTAAAACAGTCGTTTTTCACAATGTCGTTGGCCAATTTCATCCATCTCTACGCTCTAGGACATCAGGTTTCGTCAAGCCATGTTATAGTAGGCTTAGCGCGAAACGTTTTATGATAACAAACGCGGGGAAAAGGCTGAGAGAGATAGCTTGCAGTGCGGAATGAAACACAAGTGATAATGTACTCGTTCTCAGCCTCAAATTTACTTTAGTGGGGTAAAATTCTTAAACGAGAAAAGTATAGAGTGCAAAAACATGGAGCGCAGTTTTCTATCTGTTTTCAATTGTTGAAAAGATCACAAAACACCCGACATTAAACCAACCTTCTGATTATATTGGCACGTCTTTTCGTGCCATGCTTTCGTAATGAAGTTTCGATCCTAGTCGCTGCATTCCAAGTAAAGAAAGCTCATTTCCCAATTTTCTCGAAAAGGAGATTACAAGAACCTTCTGAATTGCTCTTTTTGTCGATACTATTCGCACGAATATGGTTTACGCGCCCAGCCTCAGCCTCGTTTCTGCAGCAGTGGCCGTCGTAATTTTAAAGGTACAGGAGACTTCAGCTGGTTCAATGTATTACGGTTCATTTACCGTGGCAAATACAACCGATGTGATTAGTCCATCATTCCCTGGATATGGTGCCGACGTGGCTGATGACGACTGCGCGTTTGAGGTGACAATTGACTCAACACTTCCGGACTTAACCACCATCCCCTCCGTAGTTGCGCCGTTTCCAGAGCTATTGTGCAACTCAAGCGTGGTTCCGACCGAGCCAATCTCGAACAAAGTCGGCACATACGCGAGAGGTGTAACATCTCCTAATGATTGCGCCACTGGTTGGCAAAAACCTTCATTGGCTCCCACAGTCCAATTGAACAGGAACTTGAAAGCCAGCTCTATAGTCGACCAAAGCCTCAAGCGAAAACGCCGCCTCGAGGGCCTAAATACGCCTGACGTAGCAAGGCTCGAGGCGCACTTTGGTGCCACAATAGTTACCAACTTAGAGTCACTTCCGTTAGGAAATATATTCTCCAAAACGGTTTGGCCTGCTCCGTATTGGCCGTCTTATCAAGACAGTATCAACATTGCTTGGAAGAAAGGAGAAGCTAGTCCGGCTGAAAAGTATGCAACTGCTTTTAATCTGAATGTGACGGAATTCATGGACAACGTCTCTGCTAAAAATGGCGTAGATTCCCGAAATCAATCTCCAATATGCACCACCAATAGTGACTGCGTCTCGGATATTTCTGAAAAGATTCCGAAAGCTTGCGGCATTCGAAGCGGCAAAAACTCGGGCTATTGTATTCCCAAGTGGTATGGTGTTTGCCACGCTTGGGCTGCGGCGGCCATCTCAGAGAACGAGCCCAAGTGTGCAGTCACGCACAATAACGTGACGTTTCATCCGCTTGACATCAAGGGTCTCATAACAAACATTTACGATGGAGTAGGTGTCAAATCCGTATTTACTGGCATCCGCTACCGAGGTGGTAATGATGTCAAGGATAACTTTGGAAGGCAATCGAGTCCAGAATTCCGAGATTTGAATCCTGGGTACTTTCATATTGCCGCCACCAATATTCTTGGCGTTCTCAACTCGACGTTTATTGTCGATGTGTCTGCTCAACGAGACGTGTGGAATCACCCTGTTCGAAGTTTCCAAGTTGATGAGAAGACTCCCATGTCCCTCGAAGTGGCCGCGCAAACCTTTTACGGACTCGCGAAGTATCCATGGAACGAAGCTGCTAGCAGCATCGTTTATATAAAGTCCCGACTCGTTTGGGTCATTGATACGTATGACGATGGAGGCCTTTCGTCGCCGGATGCAATCAATCGGTATACAAAGTTTACTGACTTAACTTATCTACTTGAATTGGACGATTTGGGTGATATAATTGGTGGTGAGTGGTTATACAACTCGACTAGCAACCATCCTGACTTTTTATGGCTCGTTGAGTCAAAACCTGATCCAAATGCTGTGACAAGCTTCGGTCTCAGAAATGCGGATGTGAGTATTCTTATGGAAAAGTCGGTGGCTTGCTAGTGTAAGTAACAGCCATGTAGTACGAAAGCTCCTTTAAGGAAATACAACACTGAATTCAATTCTACCGTATTTGTTAATCGCAATGATAGCAATTTATTTTACATCGCCAAGTCGCGCTTTCAACAGCATTTTCGATAGTAGTGAACAATCACAATTGACTTATGAATCATGAAGTAAGAATCCTGGATTCGATGACACTTAAGATCAAATACATCATCCAATCGTCACAGAGACGAAACCACTTCTCGCATTATGAGCTTGTGTACAGCGATGATTTTTTGCAAGTAATTATACTTCCTATTCAGGAGTTTGTGTATTACGTCATATCCTGATTTTTATTCCGTGTATCACCCCTGTTATTCGTTCAACTCTATTCACTATTGGAATACTGTGAGAATTCTTAGGACCCGTTTTGTAGGCGGGCACGTCGAAATGCGGCCATGCTCTACTTAGACACACACTGTAACGGGGTGTATCGTTACATTAAATTAACACTTAAAGGTTGTTAATTAATATATTATCTAAAAGGTAGATAATATTTGGACGATATTACTTTATATAGTAATATCCTGAATTCTTATCCATAAATAGGTATAGCCATTATATCTATTTATTCCGCAGACTAATCAGCTGTAGAAGTAATCAAAGCGAGTTACAAAATAAGATAGAGATAAGAATTCATTTACATGTTTAGTATTAGGTTATAGTTAAGTCAGCATTTACAATGATAGATTAAGAGACACTTAACTATATTAATACAGTTTTCATTTTACCCTCTTAAGTTAACTTGTCTTAAGAGAAGTCTTCCTCTGCACGTACAGTGTACGTCACCTAACAAAGGCACCACTCACAACTGAAGCAGTGTGAAGTGGACTTGTACTGAAACAGTACAAGTCGTAGTGCCCCGTTACACCTGGTAGCACTTTGTAGTCCGTCCAAGGACCACATTTCCCACATTTAACATGGACATGTTAGATGGTAGTGGGAATACGCATCACGTTTCCCCTGAAAGCTACTCCTTTCTAAGTGATATAGAAAGGAGTGCGGTTGAACGAATGAGTTCATCCGTAGGAAACGATGCAATCCTGGCATTACTGTCCAACTTAGACAGAGATGCCCTCCATTCAACCGTCGCCAAGTTCATACAACATGAACTTGACGAGATGAAGGAAAAAGTAGCCTTGCTGAATCAGCAAGGCTCTCAACAGGCGGAACTGTTGAGATTACAACAGGTACAGACCCCTGTACCTGGGATGACGCAAACGCGTCGTCCCGAAACTCT
>NC_090625.1:540257-552164 GCF_004359215.1 Bremia lactucae
ATCGGTCTGATAGCTTTTCGCCTTCACCGTCCCCCTCACCCGAACGACGCTCGACTCACAGTCGGCGTCACCATCGGTCTCCTTAACCAGATGGGGGTATGTGACCTCATTTGGGTCTACATACCGTTTCAGACGACCCACGTAAAATACGGGGTGCGTCTTCATATACGGGGGAAGGGTGAGCCTATAATTTAGGTCTTCAACCTCTTCAACCACCGTAAAGGGCCCAATGAAACGCGGCAACAACTTCGTAGTACCTCCAGGTAGTACAGAAATTGATTTTTAGGTAGGGTAGCAGTAATTAATAGTACTTTCTCACCCACTCTAAAGCGTTCATTGTTTTTGCGACCATTTCGGTCGCATATTCTTTTTGCTTGTCCTGTACGCTTGCCATTGCGTCACGGACTTTACGTGTGATGGCTAATCGCTCATCCACAAAGCGTTGAGCCTCGCTCACGCTTTTAGCATCAAACTCGCCTATGATACCGCCAAGAGGTCGGTCATAAGGCGTAGTTTTATTGACCACTGCTAAACTTGCAGGGTCACTAGGGCAAGTTTCAGTCGTTGAGATGATACCCTCATGGGTCATCGTCATATTGACGAGACTATTTTAGTGAGGGCCCTCCCCCACTAAGACTCGGGCTGCGCACAAACGAGACTGGCGTCCGAGGAAGGCGCAGTCCGTTAATATAAAACGGTGTCTCACCCGTACTGGCGTGAACACTGTTATTTATAGCGGACTCCACAATGGGCAATTGCATGCTCCACTCTTTGGGAGTTGCTATAGTACGCAAGACATCCGCCACGACCCGATCGGCACATTCGGTTTGGCCATCGGTCTGGGGATGATCTGCGGTAGCTTGCTACCTAGCAGCTCGAACACATATCGCTTAAAACCAGACGTAAAACATGGATCTAGGTCCGATATATGGACTCGAGCATCCCGTGTGGTCGGTAAACATGATCCAGGAACAAGAGAGCCGCCCCTTTGCCTATGATCGATGTTGTACATGGTGCTAAATGCACCATTTTGCTTTGTCTGCAAACAAAGATGACTAGCCCCGTCCGACCCTTATGATCGGGCGGCATGCCAAACATGAAGTCCAGACTTACTAGATGGCGCATCATGGAGCTCGTGAAAGATCATCAGCTTGAGATCTGTATCATGAGGCACATAGATTCTCAAGGGATCACAAGGTGACAGCTGATGCTATAACAGGCCATCGCTGTAGCTAAAGCAATTTAGCTTAGCTTTCAGATGCGACGGAAGGGAAACCTTCGTCCACCAAAGTGATCCAACAGCAGGCAACAGTGGTCGTCCTGACTGTGGCTCTCTTTTAAGAGGCCAATGAGCTCGTCACGTGGTATGCCTTCATGGCTGCCAACGTTGACGGCTGAAATTGTGCTTTCGCACTAGACACACTTTCCTGGTGTCTAACCTCGAAGTCTGGTCTGCGTGATAAAGCGTCAGCCAAGACATTCGACTTACCCGGCTTGTATTCAACTTTGAAGTAAAATTCAGAGAAGAATGTGAGCCATCTTGCCATTCTAGGAATTAAAATGTTATCTCTATAAACATCATTTATTATGTATTGCGAGCGTATCTTTATAGATACCTCGCGTAACGAATGACGCTAGGCGTCATTCCTCCTAATGTGAATGCACCTATGTGCATCACATACACAAGGGTTGGCTCACAAATGTGAACCACACCCATTAATGTAATTGACCATCCCCTGAAGTACACCAAGTGTACTTAACGGGGATTATGTAACATAGGGGCAACTTTAGCCCGTTACACCTTCAATTGCTTTTATTTGATATGCTGTTAGGTACTAACGCGACATCATTTTTAAATTGAATAGCAGGTTCTTTTCGGTGGCTCTATCACTTTCTTAATAGTGGCGCATCAATGAAGCAGCTATAAGCTCTCGATATCTTCGCGATGGATAATTAGTCGCAAGCAATTTTGTTGTTGGTTTAAGCGCTTCTAACATGAGCTAAGAATTACGAGCCTCACTAACACTAGGGTTTCTTTCAATCTACCACGCCGCAAGCACACAATCTCTTTATTCTCCAGCTCGAAAACCTTTGTCAACACCAGTCAATTATTTGCGGTGTTCTTCTTTTAAAAAGGATGCGAATGCACGCCAGACATTTTGACATGGCTCATTTCGAGCAATAACCCGAGGCAGTAGTATCAAACGTACTGCTTTTGCCTTGTCAGGATCGCTAGCCCAATCTGCAAATAGCTCTGTCATTACCTCGTGCGCGTAGGACTCTTTCGACAGACCCTTGACTGCCACGAGATGTAACGCCACCTCTACATCGTTTGACAATTCGATTCGCAACTTTCTCAATACAAACAAGGTCCATCGATCCGAAGCATTTCCCCAATATTTAGCAAATGCGATCCAGATTCGAAATGACGTGCTTTGAAAAAATTGGAGGTCTAACGCATTTAGTCCGAGTACATCGAACAGACTTCGCATTGTTTCCATATGAATGGCCCCCAAATGTAGTACCAACAATTCTTGGAATTTGAGCACAGCTTCCGTTTTTCTTAACGCGGGGTCATACAAAATGTTTGCCAGCTCAAGATAATCCTTATGATTCTTGACCAGCGCCTGGAACATAGGGTCATACATCAAAGCAGGGCTGAAGTGCGCGAATTGTTCCAAGGTGTCGTCAACCCATTCTTCAAATTGTTTCACATTCAACCCGACTTGTATGCGTTTCTTTATCGCTAAATCCATCTGATGAGTTATGTCGGCTATTACCGACTTAATTTTTAAAAGCAAATCAGAAGCTTGAAGTCTCTCCTCGTCAGTTGCTATGCGAGTCGAGTGTGTCTGAGCTCTTAACTGTCGATGAAAGGCACACGTCTTAGTGCTTGTAGCCACAGCTATATCGTTGATGCTTGCTGCGTATACCACCAGTGCAAGCGTTAGCAAAACTATGACACGGCACATAAGTTGGGACGCTGGTTTAAGATTCGCAGGTTGCATCCAGTCGCGAGGGAACACTCCAAGCACTACAGCACCAATGAACATACTTTCTGTTCATGTTGTTACGTGCTTTACACAATCTATTGCCATTTATATAATCATCGTGATGGGTCAATACAAAAAAGAACATATATTCATGTCGTCATTATGACAGCATTTAGGTGCTCCGATCATTAAAGGAACAAAACAATTACCAAAACTGCCGATTAGAGCAGGCATGACTTAAGAAATACTCATATGAGTAAGAAATATTTCTAAATACTCTTTGTTTCTTATCACAATTAGATTTTCCAGGTAATTCCTTATAATAATTTCGAAATTATTATTCCGGAAATTTTTTTAACAACTATTTTATTAATTTTATTATTATTGGTTCATCACAAATCAAAAATTTTTAACTGTCTGTACGGTGTGTACCGTTACATAGATATTATTATCAAAAATAGATAAAAAATAAAGAAGTATAAATTTATAATCATTTGATAATTTTAACTTATATTCCAGTATAACAAATTTGATAATATTGAGGCAACAAGACAATAATTTTGTTGATTGGTTGATTAAAGTTGAAATCAACCCAGTTATTCGTTAACAGACACATTTGAGCGTGCGCAAGAAGGCACTGTGCATTATTAATTATTAATATATTTATGTCAGTAGATAGAAGAATCATTAGACAAGGAGGCGCTATGCATAGTTAATTATTAATAGATTAAAGCCAGTTGATAACGACGGATCATTACGTGAAAATTTAGTAAATAACAACAGAATTATTTTTTTCTCGATACTAAAGCCTCAGTATCGACCTAGAGTAGCTAATACTTCTTAGCTACTGATAACCTTCCTCGGCACGTCAGTGTAAGTTTACATGTACACGAGGCGATGGCTACTGCTACGTGACACAGTATTTCTAGCCTAGTATATGATTGATTTTTGTGTCGAGTGCCTTTATCCTAAGGCAACTTGCACGAAATCGACTCAGGGAACACATCCTTGAGCTCGATCAATGTCTTTTAAAAAGGATTAGTTTTTAAAGACTGCCACTATTGAGACATAAAACTTTCAATCCAAGTCTTCTCATCGAGGGCACTTTTGTCCATCGATGAGCTACTGAGTACATTCTCAGGTGATACTATTGTCGTCCTTAAATTGGTCTGTCATCCGTGACACGTACTCAGATCTGCTTGGCTTTGCCACTACGCAGATCACGAAAGAACTGTTTTGGCTTGAGCATTGGCAATTGAGATATCTCTGAAGTTTACTTGAAAACAATATGATATCAAGTGTACAATGGCCGTCACTAGATCCGTTGCTTACTAGGGCATTCAATGTCTCAGTTTCTTTTTTGGATTTAATTTCAAAGATACCTGGGAACTTATTCCCCCACTTTCCCCCAAATTTATGGTACTTATTCCCTTATCTGTTCGGGTTTGTATCCTCTTTAACTGTCTCTAGCTGTGATTGCACAACCACAGCGAGATCCATTACGATCGACTCTTTAGTCGATCTAGGATTTTCGCACTCTCTCTCATAGATAGGAGTTTTAAATTGACTTGGTTGCTGCTTTTGAAGCAAGCATTCTTGTTTCGTGCCGCTCAACTTATTCGAGTGGTCAAACTTCGACTCTACCTGCTCTTGTGTGCCCGTCGGTAACTATGTCCATGTCGCAATGGTGTACCTTCGACGCTGCATGTGCTTGTGGACAGCTGTCGGGATCCAACTTTACATCTGGCGGGTAGTCAAGCTGAGTCGTACAAACGATCGAATCGGAAGTGAGGCTATCGCACTTACTCGTAGAGAATTCACACGCTTGCGGAAGCTCAAAGAAGCTCATCAGATGAACATCTGATGAACGAGAGGCAGACATTGCCCCGGCTTGATGCTGCCGGTTTATGCATCGCTTGTACTTTTTGAGCCATGGTTGTCCAAAGATGACATTAAATTTGTCATTCAAATCCAGTCATCATCGAATTGTTATCATTTAATATGTATTTGATTCCAACTATACGCTTCTAAACTATCACAAATTCGCCCGTTGCTAGCCGCACTGTCATCCTCGTTAAAGGAATATCGCGCTCAACGAACTTGAGCCTGCAATTGGCGTCGAATAAATTTTGCTCGACGCCTCAAAATCGACTAGAGACTTAAGTAACAATTTATATGCCGCTTTGATTATTAAGGTGATGAGGTTAACCTCAATGCCTGGGGAGTTTCACAGAAGTTTTTGGTGTGAGGAGCAACTTTCGTTGAGAAAACTGCAGATTTCTTTGACGTTGAGGGCGCTCCGCACCTACTGACCCCGACCATTTCTGACGGTCCGCATCGCCGTTGTGATTTCGCAACAGCGTCGGGTCAGCGTCCTCCGCTTTTTAACAGGAAGTCGATTGTTTTGCTCAGTGTTTCCAGGCACTGGGCGTGGGGCACTACACACATATGCGTAGTGGCCCGTCATTTGAAAACGAGTGCATTTTTTCAATCACTTGTAACTCGCTCTTTACATACGAGAGGTTCATAGGAGCCGGCCTCCGTTGTTTTTGTTGTCTCGGAGGACGATCAGCTCCAGATTGGACGAAAGCCAGTTATAAGCAGAAGTCTTTCTGTTCCGCTATAGAGATCGCTAGCGTCTCTGCTTCGACCCAAAATAGGTGGGGTCTGACAGGATCGATTGCAAGACCTTTACTATACAGTTATATGTGTTTGTTCATCAATTGCATGACTCACGATACAACTAAATCTGTATAGGGTATGTTGGGCATACGCGTGAAGATCACGCTTGCCATGCTTCAAACTCAGATGCTCTGCTCGAGCCCGGCACGGGCGGCTCAAAAAATTGCGTGGGCCAGGTCTTAAAGACCTCATATGACCCGAAGACTAATTGATCGTGATGCGTGAGCCCTAAGGCCCAATTTGTTTTCGTCCGGCCAAGTTGGATGTGCCAAACTATCGTTTGTCGCATCATTATCGATGCGACGAGATTCCCTGGCATCGCCCGATTCGACAAATCATTTTCACAGTGAGTCGTCTTCGGCTGCCGTCAACTTGGAGAATTCGATCTTTGAGTTTTTGGGTCGACGCGAAAGCGTCGGAACGCTAGAAGCATGTAAATACTACTGTCTCAACTGTTCTACTGTTGAGCACTCTGTTCTCTCAGCACTTCTGCGTATTGATAGTTTGCTGGTGAAGCAAGAATTCTTTTTATTGGGCCCCGTCGAGTCATTTTGTATGAGCTCGGCTAAAGCCGCATCTTGATCGTCTCTTTGTAGAACAAACGACATGGCGCTAACGGCTGGGCCGCCTACGGCCGAACTCATACGTTCGACTGCTCTTCCTTCAAGATCATGAGCCTTTTGGACGCGTTGCGGGATCCCTTTTTGAGTCCTTCTTCATCTAACATGTCCTTGTTGGATTGAACGTGCTCAAGCCGTCCTATGGACTACGAAGTATTCGCTAGGAAACTAGCCAACCTACACTGATAACAGTCAAAGTGAGATGCCTTGATTACTTTTATCGTACTACAAGTTTTTTGTCGGTCGCTTGGCAGCGAGCCATGCGAGAGAGTCAATTTCCACATTTAGCTCTTCGTCCTTCTCTGTGCGTAAAACAACAGGAGGGTGGCGGATTGCGCATGCGCTCAACAAATTGAGCGCTACAATGGAACCGGGTCAAACGCCGATACCACAAGAGACGTAATCATTGACGGCATGCCAAAGAGTACTGGCTACCGCATCATGTTATTGGGTGGAATGTCCGTCGTAATCATTGTCCTACAAAATCTCGCGCAAACTAAAAGCCCTCACTGCAATTGAGCACCTAATATCCCTAACTACAATGACACCGAATAAAAGAAGGCGCTTCTGCTGCAATACTTTTGTGTTAAGTCAAATTGCGGTCTTCTTTCAATCTTGTTGGTCGCTGGCTTAAGTAGACATAAGTAGTTATTTGTACAATTATATATAGGATAACAACTCATTGCACAGAGAGCGCTCTAATTTCTCAACGAGATTGTGATCGAGAAGCAATGCTT
Source organism: Bremia lactucae (assembly GCF_004359215.1). Taxonomy (NCBI): domain Eukaryota; phylum Oomycota; class Peronosporomycetes; order Peronosporales; family Peronosporaceae; genus Bremia; species Bremia lactucae. The sequence continues at coordinate 547,290 of NC_090625.1, forward strand.
GAAGCACTGAACCAGACTTATTAATTTTCTTTACATTGTAATCATTTCAAAAGAATAGTACCAGCAAATATCGTCCTTTACTGTACTTTATCGAGTCCCTTTTGAGACTATACTGAACTGTATGTAGAATGTACAAGCGCGTGCTCCAATCTATGCTTTGGTGTAACGATAGCCGTTACTAGATGTGCATTCTGTAAAAAAAATTCATTCGATGTTACGGAAACTGATGCATGTTTTGTTGGCTCATCAATTCGTTTAATAATTTACAAATTAAAAAGGTGATTGAAATGAGTACACGGAGGATTGTTAATAGTGTAACTTGTGCCCTAGACTACACAGAGGTAGCAAAGGCACATTCAAACGTGCATTTTAACGCATGAAAGATTATACCGCACAGACTAACGACCGCCGTTGCCTCCTTAGGTGTACTATAACCAATCACTGAGGAAGGACGAGGTCAATGTATGTCAAGATCAAAATAAACACAATTTATTTGTTTAAAACGTTAATGCACACAACAATAGAAGCCAGTTAAGTCCCGAGGTGTAATGATACAGAAACTTGGGGCTCTTCTGTTTAAAATAACTTAACAAAAAAGATGTTTTTCTGATTGATTTATATAAGTAATTTCTTATCACAATCGTCATCATTATTAAGAAGAATCATTGACTTAATTTTCTTACTGCAATTCAATAAAAAATAAAGTCGAAGCGATTGGAGCAACAAAACAGCGTCATGCTGTTTTTTCCTATCGATATAAGAATGAAGAGTTTTAAAGGAATAAAACAAAACTCTAGGTCTCTCCTCACCCTACACAACCAATTCTTTCAATATATTCAAAAATTACCAATTTAATGTATACATGCATATTTTTTCGATATAATCTTTGTAATGGGGCACATCTTGTTGAAGAACAGTTGTTGTGGTTCATTTACTTTATGAGTAAAATACCCTTTTATCCTATTATAAAATAGTTAATTACCATTTATATGGGTAACAATCTGGCTGACAGTAAACGCATCGTTTGCTCATGGAATGATGCAAAAAAAGGTCGTTTGCGTGATGCATGGCGCACGTCGGAGGTTTCTCAAAGTGATAAAATGGCCAATTAAGAATTCGATTAAAATTAAGCGATTGTTGGCTTCTCCCAGCTACCGTATGTTTTGCTCGTGAACTTATTTCTATAACTGACTCGAAAGCGTCATTCTCAGATTAACATCCTGCTATTCCAACATCCATGTCACGTCGCTTCACTCGCAAGGGCACCAATTCTCAAGCTGCAAAGCGTTGGATTGCGGACGAGCTGGAAATTATGAAGGCCTTCCCTACTGCAGGCGGCATTTCCCCAATCGATACGATGACCAACAAACACAAGATGCGCGTGCTGGGTGAAATTTTCCCGTCAGTCGTTACGGATGTGCGCCAAGATGTATTGGTGGCTGCAAACTATCGCGAGGAGTTAGCTGCTGTGATACTTGGAGACATCATGCGTGAAATGCCGACCGCTTCTTTGCACAAGAATATGGAGATACTGTATGAGGGTTTGGATGCGGAAGACGACGGAGCTTTAGAGCTTGTTGACGAGGAGGATTGGAGCGATATTCCTGCTTTTTCTAAAGGCACAGATACGTGGGTATATATTCGGGACGATAGGAAAATTGTCAATGAGGTCGGCGATAAGGTACGCACCTTTGCTGAAGTTTTACAGATGATACCTTTGGCACGGAAGGAGTAAGAAATATCGACATTGGTACGGTGCTCCTAATACTTTATATTTAGTACTTCTGCAGCAATATATTGAAGACTGCAATATATTCGGCAGATATTTGAGCCGAAGCCCATTATAAATTTATTTAACAATTTGACGCCAAAACAGCAACGCGTGGTAGCTTGATTCCGCGCTGTGCGAGCGCAAATCGTGGATATATTTTGGGACCGGTATAGCCACGCACCCCTATTGTATTTGTGACAACAAATACTCTCCCCGTCTGTTTGTTATAACTATATAAAAAAACTACAGATGAAACATGACAACAACATCATCATTCCGCCTATAACGCAAAATTAACAATTATTCCTTTAATGTAGAGTCGTCCCTTTAGACTTTGGCTCCCATGCTTAGATTGTGACAAGTTATGCCCCTGCAGCATTTAACAGATCTGTAACAAATTAGTTGAGACAATTGCAAATTGCACACCGAATTAATTTGGTGATGCCATCGTTCATTGATGAGCCAAGAAAAAAGATTCGGCTTTTAAAGTATATCGTACCCACGTCCGAAAGGTTCTTTCACTAATTTATGCGTAAATATAAGCTGTTGCAAACCCTAAGAGCTATATGATTGCTGCAAGCAAAATACAACTTCTTGTGTAACGGGGTGTATCATTGCACTTAAAGGTTGATAGTTAATAAATTATCTAGAAGGTAGTTGATTTTTGGAGAATATTACTTTACATGGTAATATTCTCAAAGCTTATCCATTCGTAGATATAGACCATTATATCCAATTTCTCCGCGGTCCAGTCAGCGCTGGACGCGCGCAAAGAGAGAGACAGATAAGACTTAATTACATGTCTTGTATTAGTTTATAATTTAATTAGTATAAAACAGATTGAACAGAAGAGATACTAATTATATTAAATACAGTTTACTTTTAAGCCTCTTTAAAGCTAGTGTTTTAAAGAGAGTCTTCCTCTGTACGTACTAGTGAACGTGAAGTGACGTGAGGCACCACTCACACTGAGGCAACGCGAAGTGGACTTGTACTGAAGCAGTACAAGTCGTAGTGCCCGTTACACCTGGTAGCACCTGTAGTCCGTCCAAAGGCCACAGTTCTATCATCTGACATGGGCATCTAAGATGATAATAAAAGAAAAATTCGCATCACATTTCGCGTGATATCACCTCCTTTCTAAGTGACATAAAAAGGAGTGCGGTCGCATGAATGAGTTCGACCGTAGGGAACGATGCCATCTTGGCCATGCTGTCCGGTTTGGACAGAGATGTCCTCCATTCAGCCATCGCCAAGTTCATACATCATTAACTTGACGGAGCGAAGGAGAAGGTAGCCTTGCTTAATCACATGGCTCTCAACAGGTAGAACTGTTGAGGTTACAGCAGGTACAGGCCCCTGTACCTGGGATGACGCACACGCGTCGTCCGGAAACCTTAAAAATTGACATCTCTAAGTATAGGGGAGTCGAAGAAGACTCCCTCTTAAGATGGTTTGTCGAGTTGGACGATGCCATAAGGGCTCGTCACATCGTCAACGAGAAAAGGTAAGTCGCATTTGCTCAATCACATTTAGCAGGTCGTGCCTAAACTTGGGCACTAGGCCTTAAGTTGCGCGACCCATTAGTCTTTCGGTCGCTAGGCTTTTAAAGCCCCGCTCAAACAGACGTTTGAACCACCTAAGGCTGAGTTAGAGCTCGATCAGAGCTATTGAAACTCAAGCAAGGCAAGCGTGATGTTCACGCTTATGCCCAGCACATACGACTCTTAGCGAGTTGTATAACAAATAGCCCAGTTCATGAACACACGTTGATTACGGTGTTCATGCAAGGTCTTACGGATGGTTCCGTAAAGATCCACCTGTTCCACTTGGAACTAGATACGCTTGAAGAAGCAATATCCGTTGCGGAACAGGAGGACTTTAGCTTGAGGCTGGCTCAAGCTAGTTCGTCATCGTATCGTCCCCCAAGACGACACGAGCTGGGAGGTCCAGATCCTATGGACCTCTCGTATTTCGAAAACGAGAGACCTCGCATTTCGAACAACAAGCGATTCCATTTCTGCAATCGCTGTCAAAAGTTAGGACGCTACGCTCATGAGTGTAGTGCTCCAAGCCCAGTGCCGAGAGGTACTGAACGAAATCATGGACCGAACGCCAAAAAGGGCAACGGTCGCGGGTCCGACGTTGCTGCGAAATCGCAACAAGAGAATTTGCAAATCTCTTGACGAAAGTTGCTCCAGACACACAATCATTGTGTGTCTCTGCACGTTGTGATGAGATATTTCTCATCACCTTAAAGTTAAAAGTGTCAATGATTTGTCACTTAGAGCCCTAGTGAATTGTGGAGTTTCGAATATCTTAGTTCGTCGCCAGTCGCTACAGGGTCGTAGGCTCAAATATGTTAAACGCGACATCCCTCCAACGAGGATGACGGTGCGTCTAGCGACAGGCACATCGATAACAGTAATGAAAAGCGTAGTGAAATTTCACTACACGTTAACAGATTTACAGTACGATGATGACTTCATCGTATTGGATTTAGATGACAAATTTGATGTCATCCTAGGTTTACCTTGGCTCAGTAAGTATGAGCCAAGGATCAGCTGGCAGCATCGATTCGTGAAGATGCCTGCCACTTGTTCATCAGATGGCCATCTGATGAACGTCTTGGAGCGTCCACAAGCGTGTGGATGTACTACGAGTGAGTGCGATGGCCTCACTTGTGGTACGGTCGTTAGTACAACCGCACAAGATCACAGTGTGATTACCAATCACAATGTGGAGTCAGCTGCCGGCGGCTGTGTTAATGCACAGGCAGCGCCGAAGGTCCACCACTCGAAAAGGTCGAGTGGATTGGGACATGAATGTACGCTTAGTGGGCGACATTCAAGGAGTATACCGGTTGCCCAGAAAGGACAACACGATGATCCAAGGTCGAGTAGAGAGTCGACCGTAGTGGACCCGACTGTGATAGCGCAATCACACTCGGAAGACGTTGAGGGAAGAGGTCCCCACGTATTTGAGGAGAAATCCCCTCAAATGGTAGAAGTTACTAGACTTCTAAATCCCGAGGGATTAATCCCCCGGCAGCCTGTGGATAAATCCCAGGAAGAAACCGAGACATTAAATGTCTTGGTTAATGA
>NC_090625.1:553696-580424 GCF_004359215.1 Bremia lactucae
ACCGACTGGCCAGTTCCAGTCGATGTCAAGGGACTTAGAAAGTTCCTTGGTTTAGCGGCGTACTTGCACAAGTACTCTCGCAATTATGCAGAGATGACAGTTCATCTCTCTCGTCTCTTGAAAAAAGACTAGAAATGGTTATGGAACGCTGATTGTCAGCGTTCCTTTGGAGGTATAGCAAAGCTTGATGCAATCGCCCATCTTTGCGATTGCTGATCAAGACAAACCATTTCATGTGGTCTGTGACGCCAGCGATTTCGCAACCGGCTGTGCGTTAATACAACACGATACAGACGGCGTGGAGCGCGTCGTCTGTTACCAATCGCGTCAACTGCAACCAGCTGAACGCAATTAGCCAGTGCATGACAAGGAACTCCTTGCCATGAAATATGCATTGGCTAAATTTAGGGTCCACCTCCTAGGAGATAGACCGTTCATCGTATATACGGACCATGCGTCATTACGCACGGCCGTCAATAGCCCACACCTCTCGCAAAGAATGGTGAGGTGGCTATCCTTCTTCGTGGAGTATAATTTCTTTGTCAAATATAAACCAGGACGACTTAATGTCGTCGCTGATGCGTTATCACGCCGACCCGATTTCGAGTCAGCTGTGCAGCCCAACAGTGAAAGTGATCTTACTGTTGCAACACTCACTACGAGTATTCCATCATCAACCTTCGTTGATGACATAACGAAAGCCTACAAAGAAGATAAGGACCTTCTAAGTTTGATGGATCACTTAATAAATCCATCCGATAAATCTTTTAAAGATCTACCGGCTTTATATCGATCGTCATCCGATCGATACACAACACGTACCGGCTTACTGTATTACACAGCCGTTCCCGGCGACACCCCACGTGTCGTCGTCTTAACTCACAATGATTTGCGGTTGCGCATCATGTATGAGTTCACGATGCTCGAACAAGTGGACATCGTGGGCGTGAGAGAACTTACCTCACCGTAAGTCGCGACTTTTACTAGCACCGCCAGTATCAGTTCGTGCGCAAGTACATTCGTGCTAGCGGAGTATGTCAACGTGTGAAGCCTAGCCCTTCATCCCGTGCACCTCTTCAACCTCTACCACTTCCGACAGAGTGTTGGCAGTCCGTATCTATGGACTTCGTCTTCGAATTTCCCGAAGACGACCACAAAAACAATGGAATCCTTGTTTGGACGAAGTCTATAGAAACGGACTGCTAGCACTCTGCCATAACAGGCAGAGGTTGTAACGGAACACGGAATGATCCCTGGGCTTTATCCGTTGACAAACTTCGCAAGCACGTATGTACTTGCGGACGAACTCATACGGGCGTGGCCAGTAGATGTCACGACTTATCGTGAGATAAGTCTTCTCACGCCCACGGTGACCACTTATTAGTGCATCGTGGTACTCATACATGATGCGTAAACGCAAATCATTATGGGTGGAAATGACGACAGGACGTGTGTCGCCAGCAATCCTTAAGAGTCTTATCTTATTGATATGCTCTTCTAGCATCGTCAAGTAATTCTGACGACGGAACACTTATTGTTGCAACAGTGGCCTTATGCCGGCTTCAACGACGACGTTAAGTCGTACTGGTTTATACTCCGCGGAGAAGTTATAGTCTGCGAAGATAGACAAGCACCTCGCCATTCTTTGCGAGAGGTGTAGACTGTTTACGGCTGTGTTTAAAGACGCATGGTCCGTGTATACAATGAACGGTCTACCTCCAAAGAGATAGATACTTAATTTAGCCAGTGTATATTTCATGGCAAGGAGTTCCTTGTCATGCACTGGATAGTTGTGTTCAGCCGGTTGAAGCTGACGCGATTGATAACAGACGATGCGCTCTTCGCCGTCTGTGTCATATCCATTAACGCACAGCCGATTGCAAAATCGCTGGTGTCACAGACCACATGAAATGGTCGTTCTTGGTCCGCAATCGCCAGGATTGGCGCTTGCATCAAGCTTTGCTCGACACCCTCGAAGGATCGCTGACAATCAGCGTTCCATGCCCACTTTGCATTTTCCTTCAACAAAGAAGAAAGATGTGCTCTAATTTCGGCTTAATTGCGTGAGTACTTGTGAGATTTGCATACAGCTTGTTCTTACGCATAAGTGTAAGAATTTTTCGTATGTGGGTACGATGTACTTCAACATTCGACTTCCCGTCCATGGTCTTTTATCAACGAAGATGTCATCAATCGGTGCAGAATCCCGCACAGATCTCAACAGATTGGTTACACATTTATTAGATATCGCAGGGGCATCACTAAGTCCCCGTGGCATGACTAGCCACTCCCACAGCATACCGCTTGGGGTGCTTATTGCTGTAAACAAAATATCTTGCTCACGCATAAGGATCTGATAGAATTGATCCATTAGATCCATTGACGAAAAGATAGTACTCTTTGACATACCATCAATGATTACGTCTTTTCGTAACGGCGTTTGAGCCCGTACAGTTGCAGCGTTCACTTTATTGAATGTATGCACTATCCGCCATTCTCCTGTTGCTTTACGCACACAAAAGATCGAAGAGCTATTAGGGGAGTTAATTCCCTCACATGGCCTGCTGTTAAGCGTTCGCCAAAGAATTTGTCGATCGCTATTACTTGCTCACGAGGCAATAGCCATTGCTTCATGACACAGTATTTCGAACCTGGGATTAGGTCGATTTCGTGTCGAGTGCCTTTATCCTTAGGTAACTCGCACGGTACTGATTCAGGGAAGATATCCTCAAATTCTAACAAATCTTTATATATAGGGTTTGTCATCAAAGACTTCCAGGATTGGGACGTAAAATTTTCCATTCGAGTCTTCTCACAGAGGACACTTTCGGCCATCGATGAGCTGCTGAGAACCCGTTCGTTCTAAGAATTACTATTTTTGCCGACGCAGACCTAAAATCGGCCACGTACTTGTCATCTGTGACAAGTACGCAGATCTGCTTGACTTTGCCACTAAGCAGATCAAGCAAGAACCGTTTCGGTTCTAGCGTTGGCAATTGTGTTATCTCCGAATTTAACTTCGAAGGCGCTAATATATTAAGTGAATAAGCACCTACACTTGATTCATTGTTTACTTAGACAATGATAGGCTCAGTTTCTTCTTTGGAGTTTATTTCCAAAGATACCTGGGAGCCTCTGACCACAGGTTTCCGGGGACTTATTCCTACAGAAATTATTTGGGGACTATCCTTCCCACTGCCTCTAGATGTGGTGGCGCTATCACAGCGAGATCCTATACGATCGACTCTCCAGTCCATCAAGGACTTTCGCACTGTCTCTTGTAGACTGGCGTTTTAACTTTCTTGGATGTTGCTCTTTAAGCAAGCATCCTTGTTTCGTACCACTCAACTTATTCAAGTGATCGAATTTCGACGATGCCTGTGCTTGTAAACAGCCTTCTATTACTATGTACACGTCTCAGTAATGGACCTTCGACGCTGCCTGTGCTTGCGCACAGCCGTCGGATTCCAATTCCACAGTGTGTTGAGCATTCACACTAAAATCTCGAGCAGTCATGCTTACAACCGAACCACAAGTGAGACCATCGCACTCACTCGTAGGACATTCACACGCTTATGGACGCTCCAAAACATTCATCAGTTGACCATCTGATGAACAAGAGACAGGCATCGTCATGGCTTGATGCTGCCAAAACATGCATGGCTCGAACTTTCTGAGCCATGTAATCCAACGATGACATCAAATTTATCATTCAAATCTAGTACGATGAAATCAACAACGTACTTTAACGTGCATTGGATACCAACAACACGTTTCTTAACTGTTACAGATGCACCTGTTGCAAGCCGCACTGCCATCCCCGAAAGAGGTATATCAATCTCAATAAATTTAGGCCTGCGATCTTTTAGCGATTGGCGTCTAATAAAGCTATATGACGCCCAACAATCGACCAGGGACTAAAGTGGCGACTCATTTGACACTTTCATTTTGATGAGATTAACCTCATCCCCTGGGGTAGTTATACACAATGTTTGTGTGTGAGGAGCAACGATCGTCAAAAGACCTGTAAATTCTTTTGACGTTGCTAGATCAGTAGAACGCTCCGCACCTACAGACCTCGACCGTTTTTTGGCATTCCGCCTCGCCGTTGCGCTTTCGCAACAGCGTTGGACCCGCGTCCTCAGCTATTTCTAGAAAGAGGTCTGTCTTTCGCTCAGTGCTTTTATGCACTGGAAGCACCACACTTTTATGCGTAGTGGCCCATTTCTCGACAACGATTACATTTCTGTAATCGTTTGTAGCTTGAAGAGCGAGGTTTCTCGCTCTCTACATACGAGAGATAAGTAAGTTCTGGACCTCCATTTTCTTGTCGTCTTGGCGGACGATAAGCACCAGAGTGGACAAAAGCCAGTTTTAGACTTAAGTCCTCTTGTTCCGCTATAGGGATCACTTGGTGTAGCGACTCTATATCTAGCCGGAAGAGGTGGGTCTTAACAGGGCCGTCTGCAAGACCATTGATAAACCCAGTTACCTTCGTTTGTTTATCAATTGTATGACTTACGATACAACTGACCAGATATCATGAATGTTGGACATCAGCGTGAATGTCACGTTTGCCCTGATTCAAATCCAGGAGCTCGGCTCGAGCCCTGAATTCGGCACGGGCTCAAACGTTTCTCTGAGCCGGGTCTTAAAGACCTCATACGGACCAAAAACTAATGGGTCGTGAAGTTATAGCCCCAAGGCCTGAGGTTGGCACGTCTGGCTAAGTTATACATACCAAATTTCACTTTCGTCGCATCATTCACTGATACGACAAGCTTCAATGGCATCGTCTAACTCGGCGAACCATCTCAAAAAGGAGGCGCCCTCGACTGCCTTATCTTAAAGATTTCGATCTTATAGCTTTCGGGTCGACGCGGAAACGTCGGCCGAATAGCAGCATGTAAATGCTGGTGTCTCAACAGTTCCATCTGTTGAGCACCCTGTTCTCTCAACACCTCTGTTTGCTGAGAGCCTTGCTGGTGAAGCAAAGTTACTTTCTCTTGAGCCGCATCGAGTTCGTGTAAAATGAACTCGAACTCAGCTATGGCCGCATGCTATTCATCTCTGCCCAGAGTGAACAGCATAGCGCCAATGGCTGGCCCGCCTTCGACCGAACTCATTCGTTCGATCGCTCTCTATTCAAGGTCACTCAAACGGGGAACGCCTTCACGCGTGGCTTGATAACCTTCTTGATGGACTTGAAAGCTCCTCCTTCTTCATCGAACATGTCCATGTTGGATGGAACATGCGAGGGCCGTTACACTGACTACGAAGGGCTACCAAGTATAACGGGGCACCTTTTCACTCTTATTGATCATTACTACTAAACCTTACACTGATTACAGTGAAGTTTAAATGCCTCAAACTTTACGTACACGGGGGTACAGAGAAAGACGTCTAGGTAGCTAAGGGTTTTAAGCTACCAAAGGTAATTCAAGGATTAGAATTAGGGAAAAGTAAAACTGCATTAAAAAGTTAGTTTCCTACGTAACGATCTTCTATCGACTACTGAACTTATTATGTTGATATCTAACAAAGTGTGAAGCCTCCTTGCGCACCGCACAGTCGTGTGTTAAAACGATTGGCGGGGTGATTCAGACTTTAATCAACCAATCAATAGAGCTAATGTCTTATTGCATCAAATACCAAATTTGGTATTATTAGAACTGTTTAAGTCAAAATTTCTTAAAGATGATAATTTTGTACCTCTTTGCTTATGTCCTGTTATAGAAAATAATATTTATGTAACGTGTCACGGGGCAGTACAAGTCCACTTCGCACTGCTTCAGTGCGAGTGATGACTCGCGTCACTTCACGTACACTAGCACGTGCAGAGGAAGACTCTCTCTAAAAACACTTGCTTTAAAGAGGCTTATAAGTAACTGTATTTAATACAATTAAGTGCTTCTGTATCTATCTTTTTAATACTAACTCAAATTAATACTTATTCAAAACATGTAATTAAGTCTTATCTGTCTCTCTCTTTGCGTGCGTCCAGTGCTTACTGGTTCGCGGAGCAAGTAGATATAATGGCCTATGTCTACCAATGGATAAGCTTTCCGAATATTACTATGTAAAGTAATACTCTCCAAATATTATCCGCTTTTTAGATAATGTATCAATTAAAAACCTTTTAGTCTTAATTTCATGTAACGATACACCGCGTTACATCACCCCTCCGTTAAACGACAATCACTCTGACTGTCATTGAATAGACTGGTCACTATACAAACCACTAAATTGAAAAAAAAGATGTTGATTGGTCAGAACTACAATTTTCAATTCTATCGCATAGTTAACAAGTCCATGCGGTATGCGACTAGTGTGGCGCCTTCGACTGCTTTACATGAAGCCGCGGGCGACGCATTATTGTCTCTTGTAGCAGACGTTTCGTCTGCCATAATATCATCTTCTCCCGCAACATATAATGTTGCGGGTGCACGTGGTGAGTCACCACGTGAGTGCGACCCTCTTTGGAGGTCGACTTTGAATGCGAGTCGGACGAAATGGCCCACCCGGGGAGAGAAGAACAGTCGCCTGATCGTCGTTAGGCGGCTGACTATGAGCCTTCGAATGAGGGGGCTCAATCGGGCGGACGTGCTAACTGAGTTCGCTATGGCAGACTTGGCTCAGACGATGATGATGATATCTCATCGCCAGCACCGTCTCCCGTGCCGTTGCCGCACTTATTTCTGTGCGTGGTGATGACGATGGCGTAAGCCATCGTAATAAAACAATTTGTGGTATTCCTGCTCCAGTGGGTACCACTCAGAGAAGCGCAGACAATAAAACGTCTCGTCTTTCCACTGAGAAAAAGCCGTGGCTTCTGCCCGAACAGCTACTCAGTACCTTGTCTGGAGAGACTACTCCTCACAATGAAAATCTTTATTTATTGCGACAAAGCTACATGACCTTGATCCCAGCGCGAAGAACTTTCGCATTGAGGAAGATTTTTATCTCGATGCTTTTCTTAAGCATCGTTGGTATAGTGGCAACAACAAGCGAGATTTTGCTCGATAATGCAAGCCTGGAACGCGTTTATTCGCAATTGCAAAGACATTGGACGCGAAGCTTGGCTTTCAAGACGTTACGCGTTTTGCTTTAATCTCGAAAGACGAGCTCCAATCGGTGCAAGATTTAAACTGCAGCGGTTGTCTCGTGAGGCAGGACTTCCATGCCTCACTTGAAGTGATTCTTGTCCGTGTTGTGTTGACAATACGAAGCGAGTGAAAGGGGATGTCTATCACCTTTCTTCGCCTTGGGGGAGGGCTCGCATCTCTATCGAGATGCGCGATGCGATTTGTTTTTTTTTGCAATCAATTCACAAGCGCCAGAGGCGCGTGCTCTCCGATGAACCTTTTGATCCATCCGATGGGTCTCGTCATATTGACGGACAAGGCCCTCAACGTCAACAACCAGCTCGGAACGAGGCTCCCAGCTGTCATGCGAAGGTGGATAATCGCGCCAGCGAACACGATAACGCGTTCGCTTTTCACATCACGGTGGTTTAGAATACGTTCTACAAGGAAAGGTTGACCACCGTGGGAATCCAGGCGGAGAAGTGGAAATTAGATCCGGCCCGAGTGTCGGATCTAGATTCGAAGCTCAATGAACTCGAACGCTACCTCCATGTATTGGAGGAGGGTCTTGAACACGAGCGCGGTAAGCGGCACTCATTATAGCAGACAATGCAGGCTCACTATATCGAACGGTTGGAAACCTGTTCGAAGAATGCGTACTCCATGCTAAAGTACGAACAGAAGTATCACGCTCTTCGGGATGAGCTGTCGTCAGCTCGTCGCGGTTTCGAGGGTTTTCAGACCCGACATGAGAATCTCTAGTATCAGCATGAGAATCTGGTTCGTGACTACAAGAATCTTTTAGGGATTCTTGAAAAGGGTAGTCAGATCCGTCCTCGAAAAAAACCGCGTACTGATGGCACGGGCGGAGCCGACCAACGTAAAACGTAGGATGTGTTCGGATCCTACGTGGCAATTCTACTGTGTACGGATTGCCTCTGCGATGCAGTACATGGAAAGGCCCAATGAACTTGGGTAGTAGTTTACTGCTACCCACACTAGTGATTACGCGCTTAGGTAGGTTTACTGTGGAGAGTTGCACTATACCATCAATTTTAATTGAAAGAACGTTTGCGCTTCCATATTGTCTGCGTTCCATTTCTGACGGTCCACTGCGTTAGCAACAGAATCCTGTACGAAACGGATTACTGATTCTCGAGCCAGCAGAAATTTCTCTGCTGACTCATTTGTTTTGTCTTTTCCAGTTCGCTTTGTGCGTACTGCCATGAAATCTTTCTCATCTTCGATGTCGATTGCTTCGACTTCGACATCATTCGCGTCGTTGTTGACTTCGAAGCGTGGTGAGCATGAGCCAGAGTTGGTTTTGCTCTTGCGAGCCCACCCTCCTGAAAGTAGAGGATCCCTCTAATTGAGTGGGTATGCGTGGGTGTTGTCAGCCATTCAGGAAGAACGTTGAATGCGTTGCAGACGTATGCACCGAATTTTTGATGCGCATACGACCACTAGTAAAATCTCGCTCCAATTCGGATACGATTGGTCGTAATCTCGAGGTATCTCTTCGAGGACGCGTTGTGCACGTTCCGTCTGACCTTCTGTCTGTGAATGATCAGAAGTTGACATAGTTAGCCGTGTTCCGATCTCTCGGAACACGGATTGTCAAACCTCAGCCGTGAACAGTGGATCTCTATCTGAGACCAATTCACGGGGCAAATTGTGGAGTTTGAATATCGTTTCGATAAAGACACAGGCACAGCCCGGAGCCGTGATTGACTCTGGTACTGCATCAAGATGTACCATCTTGGTGAATCTGTTTATAAAAAAACAAGGACTCCATTGTTTTTGTGATCGTCTTGAAGAAATCCAAAGACGAAGTCCATAGATACGGACTGCCAACATTCTGCCAGAACTGGTAGAGGTTGGAGAGGTGCACGGGTAAAGGGCTAGGCTTCACACGTTGACATCCCTCGCAAGCACGAATGTACTTGCGCACGAGCTGATACTCGTAGGGCCGGTAAAAGTCGCGACTTACTGTGAGGTAAGTTCTCTTACGTCCACGATGCCCACTTTGTTGTGCATCGTGACACTCATACATGATACGCAAGCGCAAATCATTGAAAGTTGGGATGACGACACGCGGATTGTCGCCGGCAACGGCTGTGTAGTTCAGTAAGCCGTTGCATGTTGTGTATCGATCGGATGACGATCGGTATAAAGCTGGTAAATCTTCAATAGATTTATTGGATGGATTCATTAACTGATCCATCAAGCATAGAAAGTCCTTATCATCTGCGTAGGATTTCTTTTTGTCATCATACAAAGTTGATGACGGAACACTTGAAATGAGTGCTGCAACAGTGAGATTATTTTCACTGTTGTAATGCGCAGCCGGCTCGAAACCGGGTCGGCATGATAACGCATCAGCGACGACATTAAGTCGTCGTGGTTTATATTCCACAGAGAAATTATACTCCGCGAAAAAGGATAGCCACCTCGCCATTCTCGCAAAGAATGGTGTGGGTCGTTGAGTCACACGTGCGTAATGACGCATGGTCTATATATACGATGAGCGGTCTATCTCCGAGACGATACACCCAAAAAAACTGTTAGCCAGTGCATATTTCATGGCAATGAGTTCCTTGTCATGCACTGGGTATTTGCATCCAGCTGGTAATTGCGTTCAGCAGGTTGCAGCTGACGCGATTGGTAACAGACGACGCGCTCCACGCCGTCTGTTTCGTATTATATTAACGCACAGCCGATTGCAAAATCGCTGGCGTCACAGACCACATGGAATGGTCTGTTTTGATCTGCAATCGCTAATAAAGACGATTGCATCAAGCTTTGCTTGATACCTTCAAAGGAACGCTGACAATCAGTGTTCCATAACCATTTCTAGTCTTTTTTCAAGAGACGAGAGAGATGAACTGTCATTACGGCTTAATTGCGTGAGTGCTTGTGTAAGTACGCCGCTAGCCCAAGGAACTTTCTAAGTCCCTTGTCATCGACTGGAACTGGCCAGTCAAGTGACTGCCTTGATTTTTTCGGGATCAGGGCGTACGCCGTGTTTTACGACGATGCACATAAGAAGTAATATGTTGCTTTCAACGAATATACACTTCGTGAGATTTACGTACAACTTATGCTTTCGCATAAGAATAAGAACCTAAAAAACGTGAGTTTTATGAACTTCCACGTCCGTCTTTCCGCCTATGGCCTGGCTCTGGACGAATACATCGTCAAAATAACTCGGTGCAAATTTTCGCGCCGGTCTCAACAGATTCGTTACGCATCGTTAAATGTTGCAGGGGTGTTACTAAGGCCCTGTGACATAACTAGCCATTTCCAAAGCATCTTACTGGGAGTGCTTACTGCTGTGTACCGGATGTCCCGCTGCATAAGGATCTGATAAAATCCATCCATCAGATCCATAGTCAAAAAGATGGTGCTCTTAGACAAACCATCTATGATTACGTCTTTTCTAGGTATCGGCGTCTGAGCCGGTACCGTTGCAGCATTCATTTTATCGAATGCGCGTGCACTATTCGCCACCCTCCTGTGACCTTTCGCACACAGAAGGTTGGAGAGCTATGTGGGGAGGTTGAGTCCTCACTTGGCCCGCTTTGTATCGATCGATAAAGATTTAATCGATCGCAAATACTTGTTCACGAGACAGTGGCCACTGCTTTATGACACAGTACTTTAAGCCCGATTTGAGCTCGATCTAATGTCGAGTGCCTTTATCTTTAGGGAACTCGCATACAACTGCTTTAGGGAATATATCCCTGAATTCAACCAAATCCTTGTATAAAGGATTTATCGTAGATGACTCTCAAAATTGAGTTTATATCTCTTAATCCGAGTCTTCACAAAGGACACTTTCGTCTATCAATGAAATGCTGAGAATCCGTTCGTTCTCTGCAAAATTTACCTCTGACCGAATATCGGTTCCGTATTCGTCCTCTGTGATGTGTACGCAGATCTGCTTGATTTTATCACTTTGTAGATCTCTCAAGAACCGTTTGGATTCTGGGGTGGTAATTGAGTTATCTCCGAAGTTAACTTCGGAGGCGCATACAGATCAAGATGATAAGCGCCTACACTTGATCCGTCATTAACCATGACATTGAATGTCTCGGTTTATTCCTGAGATTTATCCACAGGCTGCCTAGAAATTAATCCCTCGGGATGCGGAAGTCTTGTCACTTCAGCATTAACTATTTGATAAGATTTCTTCTCAGGTACGTGGGGATGTATTCCCTCAACGTCTTCCGAATGTAATTACGCTATCACAGTCGGGACCTCAACGGTCGCCTCTATTTTTGACCTATAGTCATCGTAATGTCCCTTTAAGACAACCGGTATATTCCTTGAAAGTCGCCAGCGAGGCGTACATTCATGCCTCAATTCACTCGAATTATTCGAGTAGTGGACCTCCGGCGCTGCCTGTGCATTCGCACAATCCACCGGCAGCTGACTTCACAGGGTGATTAGTAATTACACTGTGATCTTGTGCAGTCGTCCTAACGACCATACAACGAGTGAGGCCATAGCTTCCACTTGTAGTACAACCACACGCTTAGGGACGCATCAAGACGTTCATCAGATGAACAAGTGGCAGGCATCTATCTTTGCGGATCGATGCTGCCAGGTGATTCTTGGCTCAAAACTTTCTGAGCCAGGGTAAACCTTAGGTGACATCAAATTTGTCGTCCAAATCAAGTACGATGAAACCACCATCGTACTGTAAATCTTTCAACGTGTATGCGCTTGTCGCTATACGCACCGTCAGTCTCGTTGGAGGGATGTCGCGCTCAACATATTTGAGCCTACGACCCTCTAGCTACTGGCGACGAATAAAGTTATTCTTGTGCACTAGGGCTCTAAGTGACAAATCATTTGTTACTGTTAACTTCAAGGTGATGAGAGATACTTCGCACTGCCTCACGTCACTTCGCGTACACTAGTACGTGCAGAGGAAGACTTCCTTCAAAACACTTGCTTTAAAGTGGCTCAAAAGTAAATTGTATTTAATATAATTAAGTTCTTCTGTTTCTATCTGTTTACATACTTATTCATTGTATACTGATACAAAACATGTAATAAAGTCTTATCTGTCTGGAGCAAGTAGACATATGGCCAATATCTACCAATGGATAAGCTTTCCGAATATTACCATGAAAAGCAATGTTCTCCAAATATTCTCCACCTTTTAAATAATATATTAATTAACAACCTGTAAGTGTTAATTTTATGTAACGACCCCCCCCCGAAATGTAATTATTCACTTATATAGCTATCCTATCGGTTACCTTTTACATCACCATTTCTCAATCACATGGTATAGATGAGAAAATAGCAAGCTAAATACTCATCTAAATAGCCAGAAATAGTTTGATCAATTTTTCAGATTTTCTTGTAATACTAAAATTTGAAATTACTGTACCATTTTTTAATTGGTTACCAATAGACGATCGATTAAATTGTAAAAGTATTTTAAGAACCCTGCCGGTCCTGTGATCGTCACGTCTTTTTAATTAAGTCGCGGTCCTGCCACTGCCGATCCGGGAATTCTCCTGTCCCATCTGCATGATCCAGGACATCCAACCTTTTTTATTTCACCAATTCTCAGTCACACGGTCTAGATGAGAGATTTGCTATATTTCTTCTCATCGGATCAGCCATTTTACCATCTAATATTTGATTAACAATTTCTCAATCCCACGGTCTTAATGATAATTATTGCTCATTTATTCATCAGAAAGATTAGATGCGAAAATAGATAGCTATTTAAACGACACGGTCTAGATAGCTATTTTCAAGTCACACAGTCTAGCTGAGAAAATAGATAGCTCTTTTCTAATCCAGACCGTGCGATTGTGAAATGCAGATATGATAGTAGATAATAAGATAGCATTTTATGGAACGGGGTGTCCCTATTTTCTCATGTAGTGATGAGATAGCTATTGAGATGAGAGAATATATAGCAATGTTCTAATCTAGATCGTGTGATTGAGAAACGGTGGATAAAAAGTAGATGATGTTTAAACGATCTCGATGCAAAAAAGCCACTTGTTCTCTCATCTAAATAGCTATCTTGAAATGGTGATATAAAATGTAGCTGATAAGATAATTAATCAGATGAGAATTTAGATACCTTATTCCTCATCTTGAGAGAAATAGTGAAATAGAAATAAAGGATCTTAGATGCCGGCAGCTATTTCGGGAATTTTTCGGTAACGATTTTTCGTTTTCAATAATTGTAAAACAAGTCGACATTGTCGGCGGACAGTCGAATCGACGTTTCTTACCTGAAATGGCTCGTTTTGTACGGTTTAGTTTTGAAAAGGGTCGTCTGTTTGATCAAAGTATGAGATGAGAGATATTACTTAATAAATAGAGCGAGATCGTACGATATTTTGAAGCCACAATCTCTTCAATTTTACAACCAGCAGCTGGTTAAACAATGCCACACATTATCATTTACAAGAAATAGCTCTAAAGAGGCGATTAAGATAGTTTCACAAGTCAGTTCGAGAGGCGGTTAAGACACAGATATTCGACCCCTTTGTGTCATCGTTCATGTCTAATGGTGTGACGGACCTTTGCAACCGATAGAAAAAGTCCTCTTCATCGAGTCCCGTTACAACATGACCGTAATCGTCGAATCGTGTTTCCCGCAGAGCACACGCAAGCGTCGTACGGTCGCTGATCTTCTTGCGTCTCGGCGCAGTCTCAATCAAAAACTCATTCTTCAATTTGCTCCCTTCTCAACACGCATTTCTTGGATTGTAATAGCCTTTGTAGCAATGCTTTCGTATTTAGCTGCCGTGTCTTCTGCGGCAGCTCTTTTTTCGGGAGTTGTTGTTGGTGACCCGTTCGAAGCTCGAGCCCGTGCTATGGTCGACACCTTCACTCCCGCTCAACTCTTGGGCCAGATGTGTCAGCTCACACTCGGCACGGTCATGAATTCCACAACTCGGGAGCTCAACGAGACTTTAGTCCGTCAGTATGCCAAGCAGTACGTTGGGTCGTACTTTAACACGTACTGGGACCAAGGCATCAATGGTCGCTATGGCTACAATGCGTCGGAATTCCGGGCGCTTATTAATCGTATTCAAGAGATCACATTGGAAGAGACGAATGGCCATCCGATCATCTTTGGCATTGATTCGGTTCATGGTGCCATTTATGTCGAAGGAGCCGTGATGATGCCCCAGCAAATCAACTATGGAGCCAGTTTTAATCCTGATTTAGTCTACAAAATTGGTCAAATTACTGCTCGCGACACAGAAGCGGCGGGAATTAGTTTAATTTTTGGACCCATTTTAGACATTTCCCACTCGAAATTATGGGCGCGAACGTATGAGACGTTTGGGGAAGACCCGCGTTTAGCCTCCGTCCTCGGTGCGGCAATTGTGCGTGGGATTCAGAGTTACAACCAATCATCCGCGTGTCTGAAGCACTTTATCGGGTACGCTAAGACATCTTCAGGACACGATCGGGACGATGTGACCATGGGCGACTTTGAGCTTCTCAATCGGTTTGTGCCGTCATTTAAAGCGGCGATTGATGCCGGGGCTCTTAGTGTTATGGAGAGTTACAGTTCAATTAATGGTGAACCCGTGATTTCAAGCACAAAGATATTAACCGATCTTCTTCGGAACGACCTCGGTTTTAAAGGTATGGTCGTGTCAGACTACAATGAGGTCTACAATCTCTTTGACTATCACCGCGTCGTGCCTTCGCGTGAAAAAGCAAGCGAGGCGTCGTTGCTTCACAC
This sequence comes from Bremia lactucae, assembly GCF_004359215.1. NCBI lineage: Eukaryota > Oomycota > Peronosporomycetes > Peronosporales > Peronosporaceae > Bremia > Bremia lactucae. The sequence continues at coordinate 568,523 of NC_090625.1, forward strand.
GTCGCTCGATATGAACATGGTGCCGTTAGACACGGACTTTATTCAACATGGACTCAAGATGCTCGAAACGTACCCCGAGAAAGAAGCTCGCTTGCGTGAATCTGTTGTACGAATCGTTACCCTCAAGCTCAAGACGGGATTGTACGAAAACCCATTGCCAGGAGCAGACTATGTGTCGTTGGTTGGGAATGAAAAGGACCGGGAGATTGCGTTGGAAATGGCCCGCGAGTCGATTGTTTTACTCATGAACAACGACAGTGCCCTTCCTTTAAAGAAGAAGGCATCCGTATTTTTAACGGGCCCTTCAGCGGATAATATCGGGTACCAATGCGGTGGCTGGTCCCTCGCGTGGCAAGGCTATTCTGGTAACGAGATGTTCCCAAATGGTATCTCGGTACGTCAAGGGTTTGAAAAAGCGGGTGGTAACGACTCGTTTACGTACTTTAACGGGATGTTCATTAATGGAAGCGTCTCGGACAAAGATCTTGAAACGGCTGTAAAGCACGCGAGTGCGCACGAGTTTACGGTCGTGGTGATTGGGGAAACGCATTACACGGAGAAACCTGGGGATATTGATGATCTTGCGTTGCCAGCGGGGCAAGTGCGATACGTTGAAGCACTTGCGGCCACGGGCACGAAAGTAATTACCGTCTACTTTGGCGGACGTCCGCGCCTTCTTGGGTCCATTGTCGAGAACAGTGTGGCGGTGATTAATGGAATGTTACCGTGTGAGCTTGGCGGTCAAGCATTGGTTGAAATTCTTTACGGGGACGTCAACCCTAGTGGAAAACTACCAATCACGTACCCGAAAGACCCCGCGAACATTGCGATTCCATACAATCACCTGATCACGACGCGATGCGCGTCGGATAGCTGTGTTATGCAGTGGGACTTTGGTGCGGGATTAAGTTACACGCAGTGGAACTACTCGGCTGTCACGCTCGATCGTACAATCGTATCTGGTGCCGACGATACCGTGACCGCGACGGTAACTGTCACGAATGTTGGTGACCGTACCGGGAAAGAGACGGTTATGCTGTTTTTAATCCAACCCATTCGCAAAATTTCCGTCCCAAATGTGAAAATGCTGAAAAAATTTGAAAAAATCGAATTAAATGCAGGGGAGTCGATGGATGTAACGTTTACCTTGTCAGAAGAAGACTGGGGGGTGTACAAACCCCAGATTGGCAAAGGCTTGCACCGTATTGTTGAAGACACAAATTACGTGGTGGCAATTAAACCGGATACAGAGTGCAACGTCTACGGTGGTCCCCTTATTAACCCATTATGTGCCCAATTCAGGATCAATCTGAGCGGCACGCCCGCTGTTAGTGGTCCACAATCTGCCAAAAGTCCAGCTCCTATTGATATTACCGGCCTTAATGGTCCAGCCCCTCTAGTCTTCACCAATGGTCCAGTCCCCAGCCATGGTGAAGATTCCTCTTCAATTACGGAGGAACGCATCGATACTAGTTCAGTCACAACCGAGGCTCCAGAACCTCGTAACGAGTCGGCTATTAGCGACGATGTGGATCTGGACCACCTCCCAATCCCGAATGGCGAGGTCGAAACTTTGGAATATGATACGGATTATTTGAAATAACGCATTGAATTTGATTTGATTGAGTCAGTTGTAAATTTCTTAGAATTTCGATGAAGTACCTATAAGCCGAGTAATAAAGAAGGGAGCCGGTTACGCCACACACCCCTTTTGGTCCCTCCCCGTCTGTCTTGAATAAAAATGTAATTTAAAATATTTTCAATGCATACAAAAATCAACAGTTATTCCTTTAGAATCGTCTTTAGATCGCCCTTTTGGCCTTTGGTACATCACATCCCCTTAATTAAATTAGGGCACTGCAATATTTACACACCCTAATTACCTACATGAGAGTAGTGACTGCACATCAGAAACCGTGTTTTGGTTTGGCGATGTTATGTGGGCGGGCACGTCATAATGCGGCCTCGCTCTTCTTAGACACACACCCTAGCACAGCGAGGAAGCGGTTAAACCTGCTTCTCTTGCGTGCAGTGAGGTAGTTGTGGTGGGCGCGCAAGCGACCTCACCCAACACACTAAGAACTCTGGTAAAGTGTCGTCACGGGAGCGGTAATCCGTCTCCTCGTGCGCACTTACCAAGTAGGTAGTAATTTTCAGACTGATTTATATTTAATAGAATTAAATACAAATACCTATTTTTACCAATTAAAATGATATCTCTATCGATATCATTTAATATGTATTGCGAGCGTATCTTTATAGATACCTCGCGTAACGGATGACGCTAGCCGTCATCACGGATGATGCTGGGCGTCATCCCTCCTAAAGGGAATGCACCCATGTGCATCACATCCATAAGGGTTGGTCACAAATGTGCACCACACCCGAGCGTTGGGTCTAATTACTATTATTTAGTAATTGATTATCCCCTTAAGTACACATAATGTACCTAACGGGGACTGTGTAACATTAGGGCAACTTTAGCCCGTTACACATCCTCTGCACGTACCAGTGTACTAGAAGTGACGTGAGGCAACACTCGCACTGAAGCAGTGCGTATTGGACTTGTTCTGAAGCTGTAATGGGGCACTACGACTTGTACTGTTTCAGCACAAGTCCACTTCACGCTGCTTCATTTGTGAGTGGTGCCTTACGTTAGGAGACGTACACTAGTACGTGCAGAGGAAGACTTCTCTTTAAGGTAACTAGCTTAAAGAGGGTAAAATGAAAACTGTATTAATATAATTAAGTGTCTCTTTTTCTATCTTTGTAAATGCTAACTTAATTATAATCTAATACTAAACATGTAATAGAATTCTTATCTCTATCTTATCTGAAACTCTCTCTTATATTACTCCTACAGCTGATTAGTCTGCGGAATAAATAGGACAAATTTTTTCCTTATTAATTCTAACACCTATTTATGGATAAGAATTCTGAATATTACTTTATAAAGTAATATTCCGCAAGTATTAATTACCTTTTAGATAATATATTAATTAACAACCTTTAAGTGTTAATTTCATGTAACTATACACCCCGTTACAATAGAAATGTTCCCTTCTTTCACAGATCAATGTGCAAGCCTTACGAAGGCACTTGACGCCGTAAAGTTCAAAGGGGAACTGAACGTTATTTAATAATTCAAAGCTAAAAACTTACCCTAGCTAAATTAAAATAGATTTCGGCCCCCAGATTTATATCTGGCGCGCCACACATATGTTACCCATAATAAATGATAACATATTTTAAATAGAACAGAAGAGAATTTACCCACAAAGTAAATGTACAACGACGGTTCATTAACCGAAATGTGCCCATTTCATTGTCGGCAAACACTTGATTAAAGGTAATATTTTTTCATAATTAGATGTGTGGCATGCTCAGTTTTCTAATGCAACCCTCGCAGACAAAGAGCCGTTTAATTGCTCAGCGTATAAGAAGAAAGTATTCGTGTGAAGATGCCATATCTCTTCAGTTTACATCCGTTGTAGCAGCTGTTCGACAGCCCCCACGATGTAGTTTTTCTAAAAAATCGTTTGACAAGCAAGATAAACAAGCCAGTTTGAAAGGCGATCAAGATCCAAATTTAATACCTTTAAGCCAGCCTGCATGTCTGATCTGTGACATGGTTGATAATACCATTGCGACCGAACGTCCTCTAGATGGATTCCAGTACCAAGACAATCACAATCGCACAGACAAACGTCTCATCTGGTAGCATCTGGGGGGTGTACAAACCCCAGATTGGCAAAGGCTTGCACCGTATTGTTGAAGACACAAATTACGTGGTGGCAATTAAACCGGATACAGAGTGCAACGTCTACGGTGGTCCCCTTATTAACCCATTATGTGCCCAATTCAGGATCAATCTGAGCGGCACGCCCGCTGTTAGTGGTCCACAATCTGCCAAAAGTCCAGCTCCTATTGATATTACCGGCCTTAATGGTCCAGCCCCTCTAGTCTTCACCAATGGTCCAGTCCCCAGCCATGGTGAAGATTCCTCTTCAATTACGGAGGAACGCATCGATACTAGTTCAGTCACAACCGAGGCTCCAGAACCTCGTAACGAGTCGGCTATTAGCGACGATGTGGATCTGGACCACCTCCCAATCCCGAATGGCGAGGTCGAAACTTTGGAATATGATACGGATTATTTGAAATAACGCATTGAATTTGATTTGATTGAGTCAGTTGTAAATTTCTTAGAATTTCGATGAAGTACCTATAAGCCGAGTAATAAAGAAGGGAGCCGGTTACGCCACACACCCCTTTTGGTCCCTCCCCGTCTGTCTTGAATAAAAATGTAATTTAAAATATTTTCAATGCATACAAAAATCAACAGTTATTCCTTTAGAATCGTCTTTAGATCGCCCTTTTGGCCTTTGGTACATCACATCCCCTTAATTAAATTAGGGCACTGCAATATTTACACACCCTAATTACCTACATGAGAGTAGTGACTGCACATCAGAAACCGTGTTTTGGTTTGGCGATGTTAAACGTACAGTTTTCAACAGGTGAAAAAAAGACAAGAGCGCCCGCAGTTGATTGGCGAGTCCTAAAACGAGCGAAAAATAGAGCAGCAAACCGAGCAGCGAGGAAGAAGCTGAGCGTATATTCAGTTAGTCTTTGGATGTCAAGCTAACGATGAATTTATACTACTTTACTTCTACCAACTTTTGCGGAAGTGTATCAAATAGGCGAATCTTAGTGCTCTTTTTTGTACCCACCATGAGCCACAACTGTCTTATAAATTTACGTCTTGTCGGCTTTCACTCGTAATTTCTTTGTTGAAAAAGCATCTTGCTATTTAACATGAAAGTACGCATATTTTGCGAAGTCTTTTCAGACCATTCGAGCTACTGAAGCTGGGAAGGCCTGCATAAAGGTTTCTCAATATGTATTCTTGTTATCAACAAGTTGCTTCCATTACGCTACTCTCATAAATACAGAGGTAGATAATTAAGGTGTTCGGTTTCTAAATGTAATTTAGCGGAGGGTATACCAAAGTTCAAAAGGATACTAAAGAAGACTCGAAAGGAATATTTGTCAATTTTGCGATATAGCGAAATAATGAAACTGTTCATTCTTAATCTGTAGTTTTTAATTAATTTTAACAAGCAGACGGGAGTGTGTGCCTCTACCGGTTCCCTACTTTTGACCTTCTTTAAAGCAAGTGTCTTTAAGAGTCTTCCTCTGCACGTACTAGTGTACATAAAGTGACGTGAGGCACCGCTCGCACTGAAGCAGTGCGAAGTGGACTTTACTGAAGCACAAGTCGGCACTGCCCCGTAAAATTTCCTTGTGGTGGCTGCCACGCGTATTACCAATAATTATTGGGATTTCAATGCTCTTCCCTATTTATACACAAAAAGTGTATTTTACTCTCAATATAAAGTCCGGTTACACTACCATATCACTACTCTCATCAATACCAAAGTAGATACTTAAGGTGCGAGTTCCCTTAATATAGGTGTGTGGCTACACCGGTTATCAGAATATAATAATCTACAGACAATCATCTCACGGCTTCACGACTAAGTTCGCTTTCGTTGTGAAGCTTTCGGAGAACTCTCCCGTGCTGGCGTCGCAACCGCGTCTTTTAAGATCGAAAACTCATCGTGCACGGCTCCATCCCGAGATCCAATCATCGTGACTGTCAAATTTGTAGGAGTTGCCGTTAATGTTGTGATTCCATAATGTTTGTTAGTCATGAAAGCCAACCATGGAGGCGATAACGGGTCCTTAAATTGATACAACCCTTCGGAATTCCCGGCAATCCCAGCAACAACGTACACGGGTGCCTTTGGATTCGTGTACGTTGTACCATCCATCGATACGCCGTCCATAATTGGTTTGCTATCTGCCGTAGGAAACAAACGTTCGTACGCGTGAACGTGACCTTGATACACGAGATCGACTTGATACTTGATAAAGAGCGATTCAAACGCTTTCTGGACCTTTAACGACTCGTATTCATTCGTGGGCACGCCATTTGCATCACAGGATCGAATCGTATAAATCGGTCGATGCATTCCTACGACAATCCACGGGACAAGGGCCCGATTCCCATTAGCAGCTTTCAGATCCGCTTCGAGCCACGCCAATTGATTTCCAAAGTTGCCATAAGTTTGTTTCGATAAGTACGCATTTGACGGGTGGTTAGGGAAATCTGTTTCCGATGAAATGGTTGTAAAGTGCACGGAACCGTAATCGAACGAGTACCACATGTTAAGCGCCCCGTTACTTTCGGGCGACGGCATGCGAAAGCGAGCATTATACGCGGAATAATTGCCCAATTGACGCTGTTTTGAGTCCGAGAGGAGACACGTGGGTGAGTGGCACTCGGCTTCGTGGTTTCCCACGACGACCATGTACGCCAAATGCCGCATAACGTTCGTGAGCGAGTTCATAAACTTGTTAAACAATTCTTCGTAAAAGAATCCAAAGGCCGTCTTGGCTGTCAAGAAATCATTATCGGCGTAGGAAATGTCGCCAATATGGTAAATGAATTCGACTTTGCCCGTTAAAGCATTCACGTACTTGTTCGTCGCGATCGAATTCGCTTCGGTACCCATATCGCCATACACGGCCACAATCATGGGTCTTTTATCACCAATCGCACGCGCCGTTCGAAACGAACTTACGGCACTTTGGAACTTTGGTTCTGTTTCACTGCCAACTTTGTAAAAGTATTCGGTATACGGTTTTAAACCGGTGACCACTGCGTGGTAATTATACAACTCATACTTTTTGTCGCTGTAGTACATGACAATATCGATCGCACCGTCAACGTCCAGGACGAGCTTGTCCGGGGCTGTGCCAATCCACACACCAGGTGCGTCCTCTTCAGCAAAAGAAGTCCACGAAATGGCCATGCCTGTGCCAGGTTCCGTGCCTGCAAAGGCCAAGTGGAACTGCTGGGGCGTCTTGGTGTGGTCGCCACTGTCCGTTATCCGACACGCTTGGGACGGCGTAACGTCTCCGAAAGTATACTGAATCGAGCACTTGCTCTCGGGCTGACACGTGAGAGACTCCCAGTCATAAAGACATGTCCGGTCGTCCGTGTTTGTACGATCGGACGTATCGCTTCCAGTGGCGTCTCCGCCGTGAAAAAAGTTTTTTACCAGTGCCTTAAAACCCGCCGATTTGGCTACTGCCACCGAACTAATTGCGCACACGAGGGTCGCGACTTCAAAGACAGCGTAGACTCGCATGGTTTTAGAATGCAAAAAGGCTTGTGAATGCCATCGGAGGTGGTCGATCGCCCGCGCTAAGTTCCTGAACCGTTGTATTCTTCTAACGACGTTACCACACAAAAAACAGCAGGACAGGATTAAAACTCGGATGGGTTATGGTGCTCAACTCGCCCGAGATGTAATTCGCATGAAAGAATACCGGTATAACTCGGCTTTGTTTTGCGTCTGTCCATCTTATTAACCTTAGGAGACCCTTCTTCGTCGTAAACTTAACATAGTTGTGATGTTTCTACACTTAACCCCAGATTCGTTTGCGACAAAAACAGAGACAAATGTTTCATCCATATGATGTAGAGGTCTGCAAGTTCTTGTTCGATAACATTTGATGTGCCTCGTATTAATTGTGTGGCTGTTCAAAGCCTTCACGCGTTGCCAGAGCGATGGACTACATGTCTTCACTGTTTTTACCTTGTTACAAACACCACCGGTGAAGTCTTGCAAATGCAAACTGAAACACACAAAACGTGATATGGACGGAGACATTCGTTTGCAGAAGTGTGGCAATCGCATTTTATGAAAGCTACTCCTCAGCAGCTTCTATTTTTGTTAGAGCAAAACATAACATCTATTAGACAGGTTATGGGATTGTTTTTAAGCTACATTTTTTCAAGGCTTACGACTTCGTAAATCAAGTCTTTGTCCCCATAACTATTTTCAAGAAAAAATTAAATTAATTAAACTTGTTCCTACCGATATCAATATTATCACAACTTTTATAAACAAGAATACTAAATACAAATTCGCAAGCTAAAAAAATGTTATTCCCAAGTAAGATTCAATTAAACAGAGGGCTTCTAATTCAACTCTACTAATCCAAAAATAAGAACAGGTCAAACCTTTTTCAAAAGGTTCGACAGCGCAAAACTGCGACTAAGTCATTTGACTGCCCATTTTTGCTCTAGGCTACAATATATAAGCATGTTTCAAAATGGAGATTGCTTGTGAAGAATGGTTGACATGACCATGAACAATAAGAAAACATTGCTGGGCATCGAAGACTTTCTATTGAGGTAAAACTACCATTTTAGGGACTCTCCAATCTAGAGCTAGACCTAGCGAGAAAAATCTCTTGAACTGCAAGATTTATCAAATAGAGCTAGCATGAGGGACATCTACAATGAATATGTAAAGTCCTGAATTGTTGTTCCCACAATTTCTGAACAGAAATTGATTATTTATTATCCACAGAAGTTTGTGAAAAAAGTACGAGCGGTTTATTAAAATTAAAAATAATAAAAATTAATTAAAAAAATAGTTGTGAGGATGCTGTGGGGATACCAAGACGCGCTATCTATGGTGTTCAACTGAAATATATTATTGGTTGATTTATCAAATGGTAAGATTATTTTTTTTATTCGAATTTGAGTTTTCCCATCATGATTTTTTTCCTAAGCTCATTATGTGATACACCCTTTCGATGTTGAATCAAACTTCTTGAGACTGTTTATTGTTTGTCTAGGTACTAGATATATATACCGTGACTATATTGGACTTAGTGGCTCCAGGCCACGTGGAGCTTGGTATTTATGTAAGAAATAGAAGCGAGATGTCGCACCCGATGCTTCCGCCTAATAACAGCCGTACCGAATGTGTCACGTCGTCTTCTTTCCAAAGGATTGATGTAGGCGGGCACGTCGTAATGCGTCCACGCTCTACTTAGACACAGACCCTAGCACAGCGAGGAAGCGGTTTAACCAGCTTCTCTTGCGTGTAGTGAGGTAGTTGGGGTGGGCGCGCTAGCGACCTCACCCAACACACTTAATACTTCGATTAAGAGTCGTCACAGGAGCGGTAATCCGGCTCCTCGTCCGCACTTATCAAGTAGGAAGTAGTTTTCAGACTGATTTATATTTAATCGTATTAAATATATGTACCTATTTTTACCAATCAAAATGTCATCTCTATAGATAACACTGAAAATGTATTGCTAGCGTATCTTTCTAGATACCTCGCGTAACGGATGACGCTAGCCGTCATCACGGATGACGCTGAGCGTCACCCCTCCTAATGTGAATGCACTTATGTGCATTACATACACAAGGGTTGGTCACAAATGTGCACCACACCCGAGTGCTGGGTCTAATCACTTTAGTTTAGTAATTGACCATCCCCTTAAGTACACCAAGTGTACTTATCGCGGACTGTGTAACATTTGGGCAACTTTAGCCCGTTACACCATCCCCCCTTTAAGAACTAATTTACATTTTTAAATTCGTCAAAGAGGAGAGAGGAAGTGCGAGCAGCTTTACGCGCCGCTAGTTAACTCGATCACTCAAGCGCATGTGTTTTTCCATACACGGCGCCAAAGATGCCACCTAAAAGGGGCCACGTTGGTGGGTCGTCTGCGAAGACGCCCACTCAACCTCAACCTCAAACTTAGCGCACGCGCCGCGTTAATTCGTCGGCCACGTCTAATGCCTTAGTCGAAACGCCGACAGCTACTGCTGATGTCGCGTTAACAGGGTAAAGCGTCTATCCCACTTTAACAGTGAGGATGCTGATCCGTCGCTAATTGTCGACTACAATGAGACGACACCGTTGCCGTCACCTCATTGTAGTGATGCGGACAAAGAGCTAGTGAAGAAGGATGATAGCGCATTATTGCCCAACCAAACTTCTCTCATTGCTCCAAATATGGAGACAGCTAATTTCTCTCATGCTGTCTCGTCGTCTACGCTGGAAAAAGCAGCGATATGTACTGAGAGTGCTGCCCATAAAGGCGCAGCCGCTTCTCCGTTGGGTATAACCCCAACGCCTTATGCTCAGACCATAATCCATAATGGTTCTGACATAGAGGATTCGGAGCCTAAAACTCCGCCCACGACACGTGAACGTGCTCAGTCGGTGTCACAAGCCAGTCGTTTAGAACGTGGCTATGTGACGGGTGGCATACCAAAGACGCCCCCTCCATCTAAATGGCCTTGTTTATACGGGCCAACAGCGTCGCTCCTATAGCGCGCTCCTGTAGACGCACATAATTATTATGGCGTCTTTAAAAAATGGAGGGCTCAGGGAAAATCGCTTGGGCGTATTTTCTCAATCTCGGTCTTGTTGCGTTCAAATGAAACGTCCGACCAATACGAGGCGGAATTCCTGCGCCGCATTCATTCGCATTCCGATGCGATGAAACAGCGGTTTCCGCGAATTAATTTCGCTCGCTTGCGTGTGAAAGAAATCATGAGCGGTATTGTACCCCCTGTTTCTTCTCACAACGCTACTTCTGCTAGTCCATTTGAGACTAGTGAAGAGGCCTCAGCTGGTGCTCCTTTTCATAGGCAGCCACCAAGCCGGGCACATCAATACGTAGGGTATCGATCGGTTCCCAAGAGTCAAAACTTTTCGGGTAACCTTTCCATTGGACAAGGATCTGATACCCTTGCCTCACGGAGCGGTGGGCAAGCAACCTTCCAACAAGGAAGCGTTGATTCCCACCCGCATCCGTCAGTGCAGGTGGCGCCCGATAGGAGTGGCGATCTCGCCCACCTACTCACGGCTGCCTTACCTTGGCTTACCTTCGTCCGTTCAGTCGCATGCGTTAAGCGCTGCTGAACGACGTTTTGTGGATCTCGAGGGTCAAGTCTCACGACTGAACTCGGATCTCGTTGATGTCCGAGCGAAGGCTCGTCAGGGTTATAAACGCCTGAAGACTCGCTTGGACCTCTTTGTGAGGATGATGCTGAGGGATCCGCGTTACTTGCGTGATGTCCCTCGCTCTCCAAGTCTTGTTCGTGGTCGGAGGTATCGGTCCAATGGCTTTTCGCCTTCACCGCCCCCCTCGTTCGAACGACGCTCGACTCACAGTCGGCGTCACCATCGGTCTCCTTAGGCGGATGGGGGGGGGTGACCTCATTTGGGTCCACATATCGTTTCAGACGACCCACGTAAGATACAGGGTGCGTCTTCATATACGGGGGAAGGGTGGGCCTATAATTTAGGTCTTTAACCTCTTCTGCCACCGTAAAGGGCCCAATGAAACGCGGCAACAACTTCGTAGTACCTCCTATTAGTACAGAAATTGCATTTTTAGGTAGGGTAGCAGTACTTAATAGTACTTTTTCATCCACTCTAAAGCGTTCATTACTTTTGCGGCCATTTCGGTCCGCATATTCTTTTTGCTTGTCCTGTGCGCTTGCCATTGCGTCACGGACTTTACGTGTGATGGCTAATCGCTCATCCACAAAGCGTTGAGCCTCGCTCACGCTTTTAGCATCAAACTCGCCTATGATACCGCCAAGAGGTCGGTCATAAGGCGTAGTTTTATTGACCACTGCTAAACTGGCAGGGTCACTAGGGCAAGTTTCTGTCTTTGAGATGATACCCTCATGGGTCATCGTCATATTGACGAAACTATGTCCCTCTTTCGCACCGAGCATAGTGAGGGGCCCTCCCCCACTAAGACTCGGGCTGCGCACAAACGAGACTGGCGTCCGAGGATGGCGCAGTCCGTTAATATAAAACGGTGTCTCACCCGTACTGGCGTGGACACTGTTATTTATAGCGAACTCCACAAAGGGCAATTGCTTGCTCCACTCTTTGGGAGTTGCTATAGTGCGTAAGACATCCGCCACGACCCGATTGGCACGTTCTGTTTGGCCATCGGTCTGGGGATGATCTGCGGTCGACATGTGGAGCTTGCTACC
>NC_090625.1:583284-595361 GCF_004359215.1 Bremia lactucae
TTTTCTGGGAAGCGGGTGCCGTTGCACTCCTGGCTAACGCACCCCTTCCAACCGCACCAGGCTCTTGGCACTGTGCCGGTTTATGCGACGCATGACTTCTTGTCAGCTCGCCGTCTACTGCCACAGGCTCTCGGCTCTGTGCAGGACATTCGGACGCATGACTACTTGTCATCGTCCTTTTCACTACCTCAGTCTCCACGAGCTGGGTAGGAATTGGTGACGTTTGATATCCCGTCAACGCACCCTCAACTGTGTTCGACACGACATCAGTTGCATAGGCCTCTCGTAGGAGCCCATCCTTTCCGGTGTCCTGCGTAGAGTTCGCAACTGTGCGTGTACGCCAGTCTATCCATGGTTGGTACTTTGCCAACCATGGCATGCCTAAGATGGGGTCATACAGACTCTCCATACCTAGCATTTTGAACTTCTCTTTACAAGAGAAGTCACTAAAGCTGAAGGCGAGTTCTACCTGAACTCCCTCGGACTTAACGAGCGCGCCGTTCGCTAAACGAACGGTCGTCTCTTCTCGCTTGGCATCCTGGCAAATCGACTCAAACATCGCCGGTCTCTTTCCTAGAGCCGCGAGTTTCACAAAAATTTGTGATGCACCCGAATCCTTTAGGAGGGTCATCACCTGGTGATAGCCTCTTACATGAGCGCTATAGACCAGCAGGGTTGAGGTCCGAGATCTCGAGACCTCAGGGACTATGCTACCCATTTGTTCCACAACTCTGAACCAGGGGTAGCTCCAGAGTCCGCGTCAGTAGATCATCCCGCCCCTACAGCGCTCCTGCATTCCCGACCCCTCAGTAGTCGATGCAGAACTCATGCGTCTCGCACGCTGGTTCTTGCCATCGCCATTTGGGTAGGGAGTCCTCTTGCTGGGCGTCTTCGCCCCAGCAGGGACCCTGGCATAGCAGCGAGCCATCATATGGCCGCGCTTGCCGCATTTAAAACAGACCACGTCTGCATTGCCCAACTTTATGGGAGTGGCATCTGACCTCTCGGCCGACGGCTTATACCAAGCTGTCGCCGAGGCACTGTTGTAAGATTGCTCCTCGACTCCGCCGCAGCATGACTTTGTGCCTCGGACGCGGCTCTCCGCTGTTTAAGCACGAATGCCTCATACTACTCCAACTGAGCAACATGTTGCTCAGGAGGATTGCCCATGTGCCGGGTCAGGGATTATTCACCAAGTTGCTGCGCCAAGTGCTCTGCCACCTCCCGATAATTTTCTGAGCGGTGGAGGAAACAAGCCCAATCGATGTTGAAGCCATCCTGCCATTCTTTGCGAGTGGTATGGGCTATTTACGGCCGTGCGTGATGACGCATGCTCCGTATATACGATGAACGGTGTATCTCCGAGGAGAAAGACCCTAAACTTAGCCAGTGCGTATTTCATGGCAAGGAGTTCCTTGTCATGCACTGATTATTTGCGTTCAGCTGGTTGCAGCTGACGCGATTGGTAGCAGACGACGCGCTCCGTGCCGTCCGTATCGTATTGCATTGCATTAACGCACAGCCGATTGCAAAATTGCTGGCGTCACAGACCACATGAAATGATCTGTCTTGATCTGCAATCGCCAAGATGGACGATTGCATGAAGCTTTGCTTAATACCTTTAAAGGAACGCTGACAATCAGCGTTCCATAGCCATTTCTCTTCTTTTTTAAGAGACGAGAGAGATGAACTGTCATCTCGGCATAGTTACTTGTGCAAGTACGACGCTAAACCGGGGAATTTTATAAGTCCCTTGACATCGACTGGGAATGGCCAGTCGGTAATTGCCTTGATCTTTTTGGGATCAGGGCGCACGCCGTGTTTATCGACGATGCATGCAAGAAGTGGTATTTCGCTTGCAGCGAATATACACTTCTTGGGATTTGCGCACAGCTTATGCTTTCGCATATGTGTAGAACCTGACGAACGTGAGTTTTATGAACTTCTACGTCCGTCTTTCCGTCCATGGCTCGGCAATGGACGAATACATCGTCAAAAATTGGTGCGAATTCTCGCAGGCCGGTTTCAACAGATTCGTTACGCATCTGTTGATGTTGCACGGCGGTTACTAGCCCCTGTAGCATTAGTAGCCATTCCCAGAGCATCCCACTGGGAGTGCTCACTGCTGTGTACGGAATGTTCCGTTCACGCATATGGATTTGATAGAATCCATCCATCAGATCCATCGAGGAAAAGATCGTACTCTTAGACATACCGTCTATGATTACGTCTTTTATCGGTATCGGCGTTTGAGCCGGTACCGTTGCAGCATTCAGTTTACTGAATGCGTGCACTATACCGCCACCCTCCTGTGGCCTTTCACACACAGAAGTTCGGAGGGCTATGTGGGGAGGTTGACTCCCTCACATGGCTCGCTTTAAATCAATCGATCTAGGATTTATCGATCGCAAGTTCTTGTTCACGAGGCAGTGGCCACTGCTTTATGACACAGTACTTCGAGCTTCGAGCTCGGTTTGAGCTCGATCTCATGTCGAGTGCCTTTTTCCTTAGGCAACTCGCATGACACGGTTTCAGGGAATACATCCCTGAATTCAAGCAAATCGTTTGATAAAGGATTTGTCTTAAGTGACTCCCAGGATTGAGTAGTATATCTTTCAATCCGGGTCTTCACATCGAGGACACTTTCATCAATCGATGAGCTGCTAAGAACCCGTTCGTTCTCTGCAAAAAATACGGCTGAACGTATATCGGTTTACGTATTCGTCCTCTGTGACGAGTACGCAGACCTGCTTAAATCTACCACTATGCAGATTTCTCAAGAACCGCTTGGGTTCTAAAGGTTGGTAATTGAGTCATCTCCGAAGTTAACTTCGGAGGCGCATATAGATCAAGAGTATAAGCGCCTACTCGTGATCCGTCATTAACCAAGACATTCAATGTCTCGGTTTCTTCCTGGGATTCATTCACAGGCTGCCGAGCGATTAATCCCTCGCGATGCTGAACTCTAGTCACTTCAGCATTAACTTTTTGAGAAAAAATTTCCTCAAGTACGTGAAGACTTATTTCCTCAACGTATTCCGACTGTGATTCCGCTTTCACAGTCGGGTCCCTTATTGTCAATTCTTTGCTCGATCTAGGATCATCGTGTTGTCCATTTTGTGCAACCTGAATCTTCCTCGAATGTCGCCCGCTAGGCGTACATTCATGTCTCAATCCACTCGACCTCTTCGAGTGATGGACCTTCGGCGCTGCCTGTGCCTTCGCACAGCCGGCTGCAGCTGACTTCACAGTGTGTAAGTAATCACACTGTGATCTTGTGCAGTCGTACTAACGACCGTATTACAAGTGAGGCCATCGCACTCACTCGTAGTACATCCACACGCTTGTGGACGCTCTACGACGTTCATCAGGTGGCCATCTGATAAACAAGTGGCAGGCATCTTCACGAATCGATGCTCCCAGCTGGTTCTTAGCTCATACTTACTGAGCCAAGGTAAACCTAGGATGATATCAAATTTATAACTTAAATCCAGTACGATGAAATCATCATCATACTGCAAATATCTTAACGTGTAGTGAAATTTCACTACGCGTTT
Organism: Bremia lactucae; assembly: GCF_004359215.1. Lineage (NCBI taxonomy): Eukaryota > Oomycota > Peronosporomycetes > Peronosporales > Peronosporaceae > Bremia > Bremia lactucae. The sequence continues at coordinate 586,842 of NC_090625.1, forward strand.
CATTACTGTTATCGATGTGCCTGTCGCTAGACGCACCGTCATTTCGTTGGAGTGATGTCGCGCTTAACATATCTGAGCCTACGACACTCTAGCGACTGGCAACGAACTTAGATATTCGAAGCCCCACAATCCACTAGGGCTCTAAGTGACAAATCATGTGTCACTTTTAAGTTCAAGGTGATGAGGGATACCTCATCACCAGGTGCCGAGACATATAATGATTGTGTGTGTCTGGAGCAACTTTAGTCAAATAAATTTGCAAATTCTCTTGAGGTTGCTGGATCAGTAGGGCGTTGCGCCCCTACTGACCCCGACCGTTTTTTTGGCGGTCCGCCTCGCTGTTCCGATTTCGCAAAAACGTCGGATCCGCGACCGTTGCCCTTTTTGGCATTCGGTCCATAACTACGCCCAGTACCTCTCGGTACTGGGTGTGGGGCACTACACTCATGAGCGTAGTGTCCTAACTATCGACAGCGATTGCATTTCTGCAATCGCTTGTTGTTCGAAAAGCGAGATTTCTCGGTTTCGACATAAGAGGACCTCCCAGTTCGTGTCGTCTTGGAGGACGATATGATGACGAACTAGCTTGAGCCTGTCTCAAGCTTAAGTCTTCCTGTTCTGCAACGGATTGCTTCTTCAAGCGTATCCAGTTCCAAGCGGACAGGTGGGTCGTTACGGACCATCCGAAAGACCTTGCATGAACACCGTATTCAACGTGTGTCATGAACTGGGTTGTTCGTGATACAACTCGCTAAAAGTCGTATGTGCTGGGGATAAGCGTGAGCATCACGCTTGCCTTGCTTGAGTTTCAGAAGCTCTGAACGAGCTCTGAACTCAGCCCTAGACGTCTGTTTGAGCCCCTTTAGCGATCCAAAGACATATGGTTCGCGCAACTTAAGGTCTAGTGCCCAAATTATGGCACGACCTGCCAAATTTGACTGAGCAAATGCGACTTGCATTTGCTCGTCGACGATGTGACGTACCCTTATGGCATCGTCTAATTCGACAAGCCATCTTAAAAGGGAGTCTTCTTCGACTCCCCTATACTTAAAGATGTCAATCATTAAAGTTTCGGGACGACGCGTTTGCGTCATCCCAGGTACAGGGGTCTGTACCTGTTGTAATCTCAACAGTTCTGCCTGTTGAGAGCCTTGCTGATTAAGCACGGCTACCTTCTCCTTCGCCTCGTCAAGTTCATGCTGTATTAAATTGGCGATGGCTGAATGGAGGGTATCTCTGTCCAAACCGGTCAGCATGGTCAAGATGGCATCGCTCCCTACGGTCGAACTCATTCGTTCGACCGCACTGCTTTCTATGTCACTTAGAAAGGAGTAGCTATCACTCGAATCGTGATGCGTATTTCCATTATCATTTCACATGTCCATGTTAGATGATTGGAACTGTGGTCCTTGGACGGACTAGTAAGTGCTACCAGGTGTAACGAGGCACTACGACTTGTACTGCTTTAGTACAAGTCCACTTCGCACTGCCTCAGTGCGAGTGGTGCCTCACGTCACTTCACGTACACTAGTACGTACAGAGGAAGTCTTCTTCTTAAAACACTTGCTTTAAAGAGGGTTAAATGAAAATTGTATCAATATAATTAAGTTCTTTTAGTATATCTACTTAATACTAACCTCGTTATAAACTAATACAAAATATGTAATAAAGTCTTATCTGACGTTCTCTTTGCGCGCGTCCAGCGCTGACTGGACCGCGGAAAAAGTTAATATAATGGTCTATATCTACCAATTGAATAGCCTTTAGAATATTACCATGTAAAGTAATATTCTCCAAAGATTATCTACCTTTTAGATAATATATTATTTTACAACCTGAAAGCGTTAATTACATGTAACGATACACCCCGTTACAGGGACGGCGCAGGACGATCGCAAAGTAATTATGTATCGTACCATTCGTTTCCTCAATTATGATAAAAACTTTAAAACTTACGCATCATGCAGCTATTCCAAGTGTTTTTTTTTAGTAGCTCTAAGACTGTGAATTGTGGTGTTCAAACACTCTTGCTTAACGTACGTTTGATGAGCTGGTGCCATTTTTCGCGCCTACACATGCAACAGACTTTCTAAGAAGCATAGTGACATGTGCATAGCTAAGTCCAATGCTTGTAACGGTATTACGAGGTGGCTTTGCTTTGGGAAACCAGATAAAATCGGGGTGGTTGTTCTCCGACTCGTAGACCCATTCTCCTCCAATAATTATTCCACGGGCGTCTAGCTCCAGCAGGTACGTATAGTACGCGCCAGTTGTATATTCATCGACTTGGCCGGACTGCACTAGACCACCGTCCGTATACGTCTCATAGACCCACGAGAGTCGGGTCTTCATGTACACAATGCTCCTGGCCGCGACATTCCAGGGATATCTCTTTAGTCCATAGAATGTCTGAGCAGCTTCTTGTAACGACAGTGCCGTCGTCTCATATACTTTAAATCCACGCACAGGCTGGTTCCACACCTCGACACCGGCCGTGACATCAACAATGAACGTCGTATTGAGCGTACCAAGTAAATTAGCCACCACGATGTGGAAAAAGGCAGGATTGAGGTCCCGATGTGCACCGTTGACGTGACGGCCGTACGTATCGATTGAATCGGGACCACCATTGAAACGGGTGCCCGTGAATACTGTCGCAATTAAAGCATCATCGTAGACGTTCGTTAAAAGAGCTTTGAGATCCGTTGGTTGAAAAATCACACCGCGGTGAGTCACCGCACACTGTGGCTCGGGTTCAAGCATAGCGGCGGGTGCCCAGGCGTGGCAAATGCCGTACCACGTCGGGATGCAATACCCAGATCTCTTGCCCGTTCGAATAGCACACGAGCTGTTGTCTTTAAGAGAAGAGCAATCGCGATCGGATACACACCTTCGTCGGTGACTCATCGAATCAATGCCATTGGTTTGCGATACTTTGTTCATAAAGGCATTAACGTCAAGACCAAAAGCCTTGGCGTACTTTTCCGCGGCACTCGGCTGACCACGATTATACTTTACATTGATACTATCCTCGGAAGTAGGCCAGTACGGACCCGGCCATGGTATTGGTGAACGGGAACCTGTAGTCGGGAGTTTGGCTAGAACCCTCTCCATGGTGACGCCAAAGTGGGTTTCAAGCTTTGCTATGTCATTGTGTGTCTTTGCCTCGAGCTTTCGATGTGGGCCCAACTTCTCGCCAAGGGATCGGTTGGTACCCGGTGTGTTGACCTTGTTCGGAGCTTCCGAGTCCATCACACACTGTGATTTTGTCGCATTCACGCTCATTGTCGTGTACACATCTTGGTTGGCATTTAGTGGTGTAGACTCAGTTAGAATCGCCTTGCCGATAAGGGTCGAAAGAGCTTCTATAGGAGCCCTCGATGAGTTGGCCAGAAGCTCCGTGTACATAACGGCCACGGTCGAGATCATCGTGAGATCTAATAGCGTAGGATTAGACTGTACTGTGATGGCACAGTCAGATTCAGCAAAAAGTCCACCGCGAGCTGGGAACTTGCTGCTGATCATATCGGTGGTGTTGGCTATAGTTACAGGATCGTAGTCGAGCGAAGTAGCCGAGATCTGATAGCGATGCAATCCTACGAGAGCCAAAGCCACTGGCATGAAGTGCGTGAGAACCATGCAAGACAGGATAGATTGAAGAATAAAATGTCTTTAGTAGCGAAGCTTACTCATGGAATGCACGAATCCAGTGCACGACAGCCTGGTCTCGGCGAAAGAGTGAAGCGTTTATTGAGGACCTTATCATTTTCGTCTGAACCGATTGTAAACCAAATGGGTGCATTGATACTTTGGATAATTGAAGGTGGCGGATAAGCAAAGGATGTAATGCAACGTTTGAACAGGCGAAGGGGTAATGCTAGTTGAAGGTGCTATCGTCACCGAAAAAGTCAAGTGCGATGTGACGGGCTGAAAACGCATGCTGACAGGCAACATTTTCGATTTCATTAAGTCCTTCTCGGTATGAGCCTCACAGCTTATCGAGTTAGGACAGTAAGGCCTTGCTTTTGATCTTTGTACATTGGACAAAGATAAGAGATCTAGTTGCATGTGATTATTTCGTCGCGAGATATTGTCAAAGGAATTAGCTAGGTGTAATCACCCAATTTAAAGACCCCTCAGAATAAAAATGTCAACATTTGAATTTAATGCACTTAGTGTATGTGTAATATCGCCTATTCTGAAAACTGTCCGTGCACTCACCACACTCGGCTACATTTATCAAGACTACCGATTGGTATATAATCTCTTTCAGATAAATTTGTTGCGGTTTGGTCGCTTAATGTAAGAGCATTCAGATGGTGCACTTAATGGGAACGATATTAAAGCAAAGGGACCAACTGTTTCAATTTATAAGCCTTTCTTCCACCTGAAACCAATACAGATACATCAGTCATGTAAGACTGGGCAGATTATTCGGGCATTATTGCCCTGGCTTTTGTCAAAGACATTTGTTATTAGGGTTATATCGGAATCACGTTCATAGGGATCCACCGAAAAGAGCTGGAACGAGAGACATGAGAGACGACAGATGGAGAACAGCCACAAGCTCGGGATACTACCAAAAAAATTGACAGCCGTCTTGCACAGTGATATGAGCAGCAACGTTTAAATTGGCGTTTGTCTATAGAAATTGCTTCTCGTTAAGAGTTAAGGAGTACAATATACACTACTTTCCAATAATATCTGCTTTTGTTTACGTAGACAAAGCATGCTAAGTATGATGTCTTAATTATGTGGAGCTGGCGTACCCTGAAAAGTTCCTCCGGCAAGCTCAACGTTGGAGTCAATTTTGTAGCCTTTAAAATACCACAACTATTTTCTCCTTTATATTCGTCGCAATTTTTTTTAATCCATTAAAGTAAAAGAAGCGCTATGCTGAGACACATGTCTTTCTTATGTAAGCATCTTTTCGTATAGTCTTCTAAAAAGTCTTCTGGTCCCACTTTCAAACAAAACTGGTATTTAAACAGGGCCTATGTCTTGTGGGCGGGCATTCATGCGCTCACATTGCGTCAAAAATCAAGATTATACACTCAAAACGGACTTGACCGTGTTATTACATATGATTTGGCAAAAAATACTTTTTGAGCTTTAAACTTTTTTTGACAAGTTATATCAAGTATGGTACTACTCCCCCAACTAAGGCGTCTGTACATCGAGGCAACCCACGATACTGAGTCGCCTCCTAGCAATGCTCGCAACGACTTAGCCGCTAGCAATGATGTGGATGTTGTCTCCCAGTCCAGGCTGGTCTGTACGGGAAATGATTGCTCGAAACTTGAACTCGATTCGAGTGCTGAGAAAGGTTTGTCTAAAATTGAACAGATTACTGAACCATCGCTAGAGACTGGAGGGGCTGGACACTGGAGACCAGCAGATAATTGAACCATTGAGGCGGTGGTACGAAAAGGATTAAATTCTTTGGGAGGGAGTGCGTCAATGATACCGACCGTGCGCGCCACTAAGATTGATGGTGATTGCGGCACACAATGGGTTGATGATGGCACCATAGTAGACATTGCATTGCATATCTGGTTCAATTGCCACCACGTACATACTATCTTTAACAATACGATGCAAGCCGAAGCCAATCTGAGGTTTATACACGCCCCAGTCCGCTTTCGACAAGCTAAACGACACCTCCTTCGAATCCCCTGCTACAGCTCCATACTTAAATTGCTGGGGCATCATCACGGCTCCTTCGAAGTAACTAGCACCATGAACTGAATTGATGCCAAAGATGATGGAATGACCTTTCGTTTCTTCTATTGTGATCTGTTTGATACGATTAAGAAGCGCCCGAAATTCAGACGCGTTGTAGCCATAGCGACCATTAATTTGGCCTTCTTCTCAGTGCGTGTTGTGGTATGACCCAACGTACTGCTAGGCATATTTACGACCTAAAATCCTGTCAAAATTGTTACGATGAAAAAGTGATTTACTTGCTATAAGGCATGGGTCGGGTTGGCTACAAGAAGTTTGGTAAACTTTATTTGAAATTTATAATGCATCTGCGAAATGCCGAGCGAAGCCTGATTTATATTCAAACCAGATGGCCGCAGTAGTAATTAAAGGGGTTCGATAGCAGAGGAGACAACTTGTAGTCAAGGGGTAAATTGGAAAGTATATTAGTCGTTAGAAAACTTGCACATGCATTCAGCTACGCGTTCGTAGAAGCACTACGATGGTCTCACCTGGGTCGTTTCTCTCTTCATATAACCGACTGCTGAGGTTTCACTTTCTGTGTCCGTTTTAAAACGATTACACTCAAACGTCATAAAGATGTTTGAGCGTACACAAAATGTCCAACATCAACACTCCTCCTCGACTAGAAGTCTCCATCGTTTGTCTTTGCCACGAGAAATTGGAACTTGTTGGTCGAAATTGCCTTAGTTAGAAAATCGGCGAGCTGTGACTTGGTTTCAATAAACTTCGGCTAAATGACCTTGGCCTTGACTTGGTCGCGAACGAAGTGCTCGCGAATATCAATATGTTTCGCTCGACTTTGATAGCCTTCGTCCTTCGCAATAGCAATCGCTGGTTGTCTTCATACACAACCACTGGACCGTCAATCTTGACCTTCATCTCCAACAATAATTTTTTTGACCACAAAATTTCTTGAATGCACAACGAAATTGCGACATATTCAGCTTTGGCAGTACTTAGTCATACACTGTTCTAAAGCTTCGACTTGAATATGACTGGAGAGTCATTGACCATCACCATGACTCCAGATGTCGAACGTCGACTATCTTTGTCACTTCCCCAATCTGCATCACTAAATGCACTCAGCTACAGGTCACCAGGTTGCTTCGATAACAAATTCCGTTTGTTGCAGTCGACTTTAGGTAGCGCAGCACACGAATGGCTGCATTCCAGTGTTCTTCACTCGGTTTTTTCAAATGTCGACTCAGTCGACCTACTGCAGATGCAATATCATGTCTTCTACCTTCGCCACATGTAGGAGTGATCCTACCAGAGATCGATACGGCCGATTCTCCATTTTTGAGTCCTTTTCCTCGCACTTAAGCATGACTTGACCTTCCACACTTGGGTTGTAAACAACTTTCGCCCCGACTTGGTTGAACTTTACGACCATCCTGTCAATGCACGCATTTTTGGCTGATCTTGAGCTACCTTGTATGCTGTGCATAGTCCACCTCAATGCCGAGGATAAATCTCACATTGCCTAGCGTCTTTAACTTGAAATGACTTGCAAGTTCATCTGCAACTTTGTCAATTAAATTAGCAGAAGTACCTCCAATCAGCATATCATCGACATACAGCGTCACGTAAATCCACGAAAGGTTTCCATCGTGATGGACAAAGACGCACGGGTCCGAAACACATGGCACGAAACCCATGTTGCAAAACACCTTCGAAATTGTCTTCAACCATGTTGCAGCAGCCTGTTTTAATCCATACAAACTTCTGTTGAGCTTCAAAACTTGACCTGGATCCATGTCGACCCTCTGAGGCGTAAAAATGTACACATCTTCGTTCAATACGCCATTTATGAACGCAAAATCACCATCATAATGGTGAATTGTCATTGCATGATGACAACACACAGCCAGGAAGACGCGAATAGAATTCGTGTTCGCAACCGGCAAATATGTTTCGTGGTAGTCAACTCCATAGGTTTGACGATAACCCAACGCCACAAGTCGAGCTTTGTACCGCTCAATATCACCATATTCGTTACTTTTGATTGAAAAACCCACTTGGTTCCAATCACCTTTTTGTTTGGAGAATTCTCCACTGCAGTCCATGTTTTTTGTTATCCAGTGCCTTAAGTTCGACCTTGATCGCATCACTCCCCATCTTGGATTGAGGAGACGCCACTGCATCGTGGTATGTAGATGGAGTTTCGAATTCTGCATTTGCTTGCTCATACTTAATTCGATATCTTTTTGAGGCCCGAGCCTCTGGCTCCTCACTGCGCGATGTATTATGTATAGTTGACGTCCTGACTGGAACCAAAGCTTGATCTCATAGCTCGATCATGGTAACGCGAGCGGGGCATTTTGACCACCAAATTGAGATGATTGCACCATAGAGAAATCAGTGTGATAATCCAAGTCCCCCCTGGGCACAATGTCTCGAGTCGTAATCATATCCAAATCAGTTGGCTCCATGTAAACATCATCGATATCGAAAGCAGGATCAGACACATGCTCAAAACCCTGGCGTGGAGTTATAGACTCAAATTCACTTGGAGGTGGAATGATTTGATCATTGCCAGTCTGGTCCACAACCATTGGCTCTACGTCATATTGAGTAGTAATAATTGGTAATCGAATAACATCTGTATCGTCATCATTGTCATGATCCACACGTAGAGAAACCTGTATATCTCCAACCACTTGCACATACTTGGACCTTGGCAACTCTTGTAAAGTCACTGGTCGCGTGATCTCCAGTCGATCAGACTCGAAGTTCCAGACACGATATCTCTTCAAATCGTCTGAGTAACCCAAAACATGCATCGACATGCCT
>NC_090625.1:595461-607751 GCF_004359215.1 Bremia lactucae
ACGGGCACGAAAGTAATTACCGTCTACTTTGGCGGACGTCCGCGCCTTCTTGGGTCCATTGTCGAGAACAGTGTGGCGGTGATTAATGGAATGTTACCGTGTGAGCTTGGCGGTCAAGCATTGGTTGAAATTCTTTACGGAGACGTCAACCCTAGTGGAAAACTACCAATCACGTACCCGAAAGACTCCGCGAACATTGCGATTCCGTATAACCATCTGGTTACGACGCGATGCCAGTATGCACTTTGTGAACCGGAGTGGGACTTTGGCGCGGGTCTGAGTTACACGCAGTGGAACTACTCGGCCGTCACGCTCGACCGTACGATCGTATCTGGTGCCGACGATACCGTGACCGCGACAGTAACTGTCACGAATGTTGGTGACCGTGCCGGGAAAGAGACGGTTATGCTGTTTTTAATCCAACCCATCCAAGAAATTTCCGTCCCGAATGTGAAAATGTTAAAAAAATTCCAAAAAATCGAGTTAAATGCAGGCGAGTCGATGGATGTGACATTCACCTTATCAGAAGAGGACTGGGGCGTGTACAAACCCCAGATTGGCAAAGGCTTGCTCCGTATTGTTGAAGACACGAATTACGTGGTGGCGATTAAACCGGATACGGAGTGCAACGTCTACAATGGTCCCCTCACGAATTCATTGTGTGCCCAATTTACGATCAATCTGAGCGGCACACCCGTTTCGAGTGATGCACTATATTCTCCAGTTCTTATCAATGGTGGCGACTCTTCTCAAAGCACCGGCGCACCCGTCAATGGTGTCGACTATTTTCAAAGCACCGGCGCACCCGTCAATGGTGTCGACTATTATAAAAGCACCGGGGCACCCGTCGAAGTGGAGACAGTTCATGACCTAACTTTGAATTCTCTTGACAATTCGGGTGCTGGCAACAATGGGGATGTCGTCCAACTCCAAACATCGACTGGTGTGGTCAACACCGTGCAACCTCAAATGGGATCCGATTAAGTCAATTCTTTAGTTTCTTTTAAAATTTTGACGAACTGCCATTAACAGATCACCAAAATCTGTATTGAAAAAATTTGAAGCATCATTATTTGCTGTGTTAATTACTGAGGAAACGTTTTTGGTTTTATGTTAATCAAGTGTAGTTGTATGGCGAGAAAAATTGCTTTGACATATTTACAATGTCACGGTTATGATTCATTTTAAGCGATGACGTTGTTAATTATCACGCTAGCTAAAAGATGCTGTTTGACTTGCTTCTTCCTGCAGCTATCACGAACGTAAATGACATCTATTCCCATAAAAGTGTTGCTACATCTTAGTATAACTGTCTTATGGCTTTGCAAGAAAAGCAATAAATCTCCAAATATACCGAAGCACAATGTAACGGGCTAAAGTTGCCCTAATGTTACACAGTCCCCGTTAAGTTTACTTGTTGTAATTAAGGGGATGGTCAATTACTTAAATAAAGTTATCATACCCACCACTCGGGTGTAATTCACATTTGTGACCAACCCTTGTGTAAGTGATGCACATAGGTCCATTCACATTAGGAGGGATGACGCCTAGCGTCATCCTTTACAAAAGATACGCTCGCAATACATATTAGTGTTATCTATAGAGATGACATTTTTTTATTGGTAAAATAGGTATTTATATTTAATGCGATTAAATTTATTAGTCTGAAAACTACTTTCTACTTAGTTATGCGCACGAGGAGCCGGATTACCGCTCCCGTGACGACACTTTACTAGAGTACTTGGTGCTTTGAGTGAGGTCGCTAAGGCGCCGACCACAACTACCTCACTGCACGCAAGAGAAGACGGTCTAACCGCTTCCTCGCTGTGCTAGGGTGTGTCAAAGTAGGGCGTGGCCGCATTAAGACGTGCCGGACTACAACTTTGAGTGTTAATTTCATGTAACGATACACTCCGTTACAATAATACACTTTTCGGTCGTTTTATCTGGCCGTGAAAATTAATGTGAGTCGGCTTCTTTTCGTGCACCACGGTCTTCGCTCGCTGCAGACTGGTAGAAATTGCATTATTCTAATCATTTTAATGCTATGTGCGAAATGCTTGAATAGGAACTTGAGATGACTCTACAAGATTGCTATCGAAAAGGTTATGAGCCCAAGCTTAGAGAAGAAAGACGATATCGACATGGCACAGGCACCGCTGACAACCAGTCACAAAAGGGCTGCGTCGGAGCCTGCTTGGTCGTCCCTCCTCATGCTCACGAAAGGAGCGTGGACACCAATGCACTAGAGAGGGTTTTCACGATGCTGAGCGGCATGGACGAACGCATGAAGAAGATGGAACTGGTGCAGGCGAGGAAGTCTGAAGACGAGTGCATACGAGGCGCTGTTGACAGCGGCATGTTCAGCTCAATGCTCAGTGCTGACTTCGCGGGGAATCTTTATCGAGACGCTCTCGACTGGTCGGGCTTGCAAAAAACATCAAGCGCCGCACCCTGCGGTGGAAAGGCTTCAGTGTTCTAGGCCCACAATACATCAAGATGCATCTTAACGCGCACAGACGCCACCTCGCCCGCCTGCCTTCTTACCAGTGCAAGATAGTAGGACATATCAGTATAGGACTCACGATGCAAAGCGACGCAAGCTTGCGATACGCAAGTCCGACGGGACTGAGGTTTACGTTGGACTCGGGTCTTTTTTTTTAATTGGGGCAAGACTTTTTGGCGACAGGTGGACATGGCGCAAGAGTCGTGCGTATTTATCTGGACCGAAAATGTGAAGACAGATGTAAGGACAGTACTTAACAGGCACTGTAGAACGATAATTAAATGCAAGTCGATACTTGGTGGGCTGTGCTACCGACTTTGAAGTAAGTGATGCAGCGTACGTTTGACACGTACAAGACCAACATCACTGCGGCTCAAGCAATGAAACTATTTACGGCAAAAGGACTCCAAGCGCTCGTGGCCAGAGCATTTTTTGTATCTCGTCGCGGTCAGTGATGCAGCTGAAAGGGCCGAGCTGTAGGTGCTCGACAACATCGTACGCTATGCTTCGCCTGAATTAGTAACAATTATTATGGCGAAGTACCAGACGCATCGCGCCGACTTTCTCGTGCATGCTGAAGAATTAGCGATCTAGCGATCTTTGCGCAGACGATTGAAATATAATTCGATCAGGACGTGCTTTTGGAAGAGAAGTAGTCGCTCATGTGGAAGAGTCGATGTTGCGAAAGGAGACACACCTGCTATAGATATGGAAAGACAAGAAATGTCAAGACTGATTGTGAAAACAAGAAAACTGGCAACACAAGTGGAGACCATTGAGGCATGGGCGGTGGAATGTTTTTGCTCGCAATTGGCGAAGGCATCAGTGCAAAAAATCGCGTCATGCTCAGTTGGCCAAGACACTGTCGTTCGGGGGCATCACCGATTGTGTTGGCGACACAAGCATTCTAGACAGTTGGTCCAGTCGTCACCTAGTCAACGACTTGTCTTTATTAAGAAATGCGAAAGTATGCGAACATGAGTGCCATCTGGCTGATGGCGGGTTAGTCGCGCTGTCACGTGTCGGTAGCGTGGTACTTACTGTGCTAGCTGAACGGCCACAGAAAAACATTAAGTTACTGACGTTTATATCGCGCCAAAGCTATCGCGAAATATAATTTTGTATGGTAAGCTCGAGCGCAAAGGGTACGGATTAGTGTGTTATGGGACAAAGCGGACACTAGCAAGGCGTAGCGATGGTGAAGTCATATTTGTCGACTATCGACTGAATTGGCGGCGTCATATGCGCAGACCTGAAGGTCAGATGAAACCGACTTGGAGACCAATACTTAATTAATTTCATGGATCACAAAGTCAAATTACTGTCGCGTATTTTTCGCCAAGACCAAGGATCAAGCGGCGACGAGATTCGAGCATTTATTGTATTTTTCGAGCGTCAGTTCGGCTGTCGCGTACATGTGCTAAGGACGGACGGCGGAGGGAAGTATAAGAATGTCGACTTGTATTGCAAGCTTACAGGTGTTTCGCGACAAGTCAGTGAAGCGAGAAATCAAGCATCTAATGGAAAACTGAGAGAATACACCGGACGGTGCTTAACATGGCTCGCTCGATGATATTCGCAAGTCGACTCACTCTGTTATTCTGGGTGATGCGATTTAGCATGCTTCATACATTCGCAATCGCAGCCCAACAAGCGCTAACGAAAAGCGAGCATCGCCGATGGAGAGCGTGCTCCTGACTTAGGTGAAGTTGTGGTTTTCGGATCTGTGTGCTCTGTATACCGCGATCCGCGAAAAATTTCGCTTGCAAAGAGGTCTCAAGTCGGCGATATAATTGGACGTGCTGCAGGATATTCCTACAGTAGGAGAATAAGATTGTGATTACGCAGCACATGAAGGACATCAACACTCTGAGCGTCTCGAAAAACAGTCAGCTACAGAGAGCTCTTGAGTTAGAGGACCGATCAGATGTTGCGAGTTTGACAGGTTGAGGTGATGCTGTCTTTCGTTCAGCTACGAAAGTTCGAAGTGGAAAGAAGAAGTCGAAGTCATGGACGCGTGCTGCGCACAGGGCGCGAGATGCAACGCAACGGATGTAGTCTTTCGAAGCTCAGGAGGAGCAATGCCGCGAAGATAGTGTCGTGACTTACGTATAGGACGGCAACCCCAAGGGTTATGGCGAAGCAATGCGCAGCAGCAAGCGCAAAGGTTGGGGGATAGCCATGCGTGACGAGATAGAAGCTCTGGAAGAAAATATGGTTTAGCGTTTAGTCAAGCGAGTCACCAGCAGTAATGCACGACACACCAAATGGGTATTTAACACAAAAACCGATGCGCACGGCGATATCGAGCGGCTAAAGGCTCGGCTTGTTGCACGTGGAAACAAGCAAGTTTTTGGAGTTGTTACCAGCTTACCTTCGCAGCGGTTACGGATATGTCAACGGTGAAGGTGGTACTAGCTCTGGCGGCGACATAGGGAGTGCCGCATCGCGCGGGGGGAAATTAAGCGGATAAGGAGTCTCACCTTGATATATTTTTATAGGTATCCCACAAGGCATGAATATTGCCGAAGAGACTTTGAAAAATTTAGGCGTGTCAAATAAGAAGGAGCTATCGTTGAATTTATGCAAGAACTTTTACGGGCTCAAACAAGCCGGTCGATTGTCGAGCCAGCTTCTACATATGAAGTGGTGCGATGCGGGATTCACATACTGCGTGACTGACATCTGTCTCCACTGGAAGCGCGATGACCAGGACATTGTTGTGATAGGGGGCTATGTGGATGACCTTCTTGTCACAGGTACTGGTGCGGCTGCGGTTGACCGATTCTTTGCAAGTCTTTCAAGCTTATCAATTGAGAATCTTGGTCAAGTAAGCAAGTTTCTAGGAATGCGGGTGGTGCTTAACGACGATGGTGGCTGTGTTATAAATCAGGTGGAGTCAATTTTTGAAATACTACGCGAGCGCTGGCTCTCGGATGCCAGCTCTACGCGTCCGCCTATTGGTGCTGACTGTTACGAGGTGCACCCAAGTGACAGCGCTTTACTCGAAATTAAGGACAAGAATGGACTATCAGCAGAAAGAAATATCCGTCGCTGGTTGGGTCGCTGCTTTGGGTGGCGCGGTGCACAAGACCCGACATCGTGTTCGCCGTGCACAAGGCGACTTGACAGACCCATCAGCCCCTGTTTTACAATTAAAAGCTTGCAAAGAGAATGGCGCGCTACTGAAAAAACACAAGGTCGATGAAGCTAAATATGAGACCAACCGAAACTAGGAATATGTCAATTGTGCTCGGAAGTTATAGTGACGCCGATTTCGCCGCGGACAAATATGACAGGAAGTCATAGATCGGAGGTGTATTGTGCTTCTCAACGGTACGGCGGTCAGCTGGAGTGCTAAGAAACAAGGCCGCGTATCCTTATCGACGATAGAAGCCGAATTTGTGATGGCGCCGAAGTTTCCCGAGAGCCCTTAGGCGTGCGCGAAATGTTATGCCTATACGGCAGCTTAAGGGAGAAGTGTCGTCACTCAAGGCAAAACATTTTGACATTCGAATCAATTTTGTTTGCGATTTTGCCCGTCGTGGAATTGTGCTGGTACAGTACGTGCTGTCGGATCAGATGCTAGCTGATTTGCTGACCAAGACACTCGACGCGACCAAGGTTGCAAACCTACGTGTTTAATGCATGTCAGTTATGAATGTATGTTTAGCCAATGAGGAGTGTCAGAAATTGCATTATCATAGTCGTTTCACGCTATCACGAAATGCATGAAGAGGAACGTGAGAAAGGTGAAGTAGCGATTTACGACTTGGCGCCTGTCAGATTAAGAGCTTTGGTCAGTTTCCGCTGGAGGAAACCGCTCGGACACGAGAGAAGTGGGGTGAGACGGATAACGCAAAATAATATAATAGAATCCTTTGTTCCAGTGCTACAGACTTCCTCTTTGACTCTACAAGACTGCTATCGATCACAGACTGCAGCTGAAGCTGCAGCTGACGTATCTTACACCCGCAAGCAAGGCTAATTTTGGGTAGAATTAACACTGCGCACGCTTTTTCTTACCCAAAGCCGTCAGATAGCGAGACAGAGACGTTGCAGATGCTCGTAGACCTAGGGGGACAAGTTGTTTAGTACGGTGGACTCGCGTGCTATTATCGATGAAACAAAAGAATCAACAAAATTGCTTAGAAACATGAAGGAGCTTGGGCGTTTTGGCCTGTAGATTCCTGAGGAACTTCAAGAAACGACTTGTCGACACGGCTACGCGCGTGCGAGCGAGGAGATTACAAATGGAAGCCCTGCTGTGACTGTTATGGCGCACCTGTCTATAAAAATAGGAGTTATTGCTTAACGGCAACGAGACTCAGAAGGCCAAGTACCTTCCAAAGCTAGCGACGGGTAAGAACACTGCGGCCTTTGCACTCCGATGCTTGCTCAATCAAGACTCGTGCCACATTGTCGCAAGTTCTGCAATACAAAAATAGAAACAATGTGAGCCAATACGTCAATAAAGCAAGATAATTACCCCCATACAAATTCCGTGCCATTGTCAAAAAATACTTGACACGTGTTGAAGCCACGAGTCCCGAGCTTATTCTTTGTTACACTTCCGGATGCTCGCTCCACAATGAAAGCCGTGACCTTGTCGTTGCCGTCCACATATATCTGTGCAAAAATTGTCATGACTTCGGCCCATCCGCTATCGCTAATTTAAATCTTTTTCTTCCATTAGGAGTACAATTCTTTCCATCTACCCGGTCCCCTCCATATAAAAACTCAAGATATAGAGCCGTAACCAAGCACAATTTAATTTTTTTATTACGATAACAGCGGCAAGAAGTTGAAGACAAAGTGTAAACGTATTTTCGCGAAAATTAGCATGCCAATATCTAATTAATACGTAAAAGAGTAGCCGAAGCATTAGATAAGCATTTCAGAGGTTCTGCTGTATTACAATTTATATAACCGCAAGTAGCTGCTGATTATGTAACGAATTAATATCCTCCCGTTAAGTATAATTAACGGGGAGTCAATTAATTTATGTGAAGTTAACTGACCTACACTCAGATGAGGTTCTTATAGTGTGACCCATGCTTGTGTATGTGATAAATACAGGTGCATTCACATTAAAGGGGATGACGTCTAGCGTCATCTGCGAGCTGAGGTATCCATAACAATACACTCGCAATGTAGAGATGCACATCTCCTGAGATGGCATCTAATCAATGGGTAAATGGTTCTATATTTCATTCTTTTAAAAATAAATCAGTCCTTAACGTATGTTCTTTTACACAGCGTGCACGAGAAGACGGGCAACCGCTTCCGTTACGTCAATTTTCATAAGGTACAAGTCACGACACGCTTATTTGAAAGCAGCAACATGTTGCTTAGTTGGGGGAGCCGTTTAACGCGTTTGTGGTTGAACAGTGCATAGCCGCCCGAGGCACGTCACCAGCTGCGGCGGAGTCCGTCATTAAATCTCAGAATAATCTAAGGCATGAGCAGGCTTAGAACAAGGCTTTCAATGAGACTGTTGAGACGCTCTTCGCCCGGCCGTATCAGCCGAGACCCATTCGGGGGGACCCGCCCAAGTTTAATGGAAAGCAGCCAACACGATTATCTACTGGCTGTTAGCCGTGGAGCAACGCGGTGTGATGCAGCTCATCGAGGACGTCACCTCGTTCGCCATGTCGCATATGCGCGGTAAGGCCTCAGAGTGGGCTTGCTCGCGCTTATGGCGGACGGTAAGGCGTTCCCTTCATGGGTGATATTTACGGCAAATACTCGCGCCATGTATCAGCCGCCGAACAACGAAGTGTTGCTTTAGGCGCGCTTTTTGGAGTGCGACAAGCGAAGCGATCCTTCAAAAATATGTGCAGGAGATGCGCAGCTGTCGGTATCCATTACTATGGGTCCGATATCGGAACGAATTAAGGTGCCCATGTTCATAAGCGGACTTCGGCACGGCCTTTTTTAGAAATATGCCATTGACGATAAAAGAGTCAATCCAAATTGCCCTTGTTAAAGAGCAATCCTGCAACAGTGCTTCGGCGACAGCTTCGTATAAGCCGCCGATCGAAAGGTTGAACACCACTCCTAAAGAGTCGGGCGACGTAGAGTATTTTTTGCTACAATTGCGGCAAGCGCGACCATACGATGTCTCGCTGGTATGCCAGAGTAGCTGCTGGCGCTAACACGCCCAGCACGAAGTCTTTCTACTCGAACAGTGACGTCAAGAACCAGCGTGAGTTCTTCATCGACCACAGAGAGCTCGGAAAATGCAGGAGCGAGGTAGGGGCGACATACCCTACTGGCGCAAACTCTAAAGCTAGAGTAGCATAGGTCCTGGCGTTCCGAAATTTTGGATTTTAACTCTGCTGATCTATAGCGCTCGAGAACGAGGCTATGATGTTGTGATAATTGTTCTTGTGGATTCGAGTGCATCACAGAGTTTTGTGAAACTTGCGGCTCCAAAACAGAGACCGGCGATTGGTGACTCGCTTTGCCAAATAGCAAGCGAGAAGAGGCGACCCTTCATTTAGCGAATGGCGCGCTCAAAAAAATCTGAGGGAGTTTCAAAATTGAACTCGCCATCGACTTTTGTGACTTCTCCTGTAGAGAGAAGTTCACGGTGCTAGGTATAGAGAGTCCTAATGACCTCATCCTAGACATGCCATGGTTGGCAAGACACCAGCCATGAAAGACTGGCGTACATGTACAGTTGCTAGTCTTACGCAGGACACCGGAAAGGTTGTGCTCATACGGGAGGACCATGCAATTGATATTATATCGAACATAGTTGAGAGCGCGTTGACAAGATGTTAAACTCAGGTCTTATCTAGCGCCCTGAGCCTGGTTTACATAAAAAGTGTTATGACAGGATGTCTGGTGTCACATAGTCCTACCCAGCTCGGAGTGAACATGACGATGACGAGTAGTCATGCGTCCAACGGTCTTGCACAGAGCCATCCTCAATACCACTTTTTAAATAACAACCCAGTACGAATGTTTCTTATTATTAATTCCACTTCTACCGCAGCCGCAAACAGAGAGCCCTGTGGCAGTTGATAGCGAGCTTACAATAAGTCAAGCATTCGGATGCGTCGGAGACAAGATGGCGGAGGCATCCTCAGTTGAGGTGCTCCTGAACGTCTTGGGATCTGCCGAAAAGGTAGCACACTCTTGGAGATGTCGTGGGATCTGTTTCTGTTCGAATGTAAGGAAGGAATGATCTACGAGGTAGTCGCACCAGTTCTGGAAGAGAACTTGGTGGACTTTTGCTCGTCGTCCACAATGGGCGACAGTGTCTTGTAGGCCGACAAGAAGAAACGATTCACTGCTCAAGGCTGGGACACCGTGAAAGACAGCCCGTTCTTAAATTATGTGGAAAGACCGTTTCGTTTTCTTAGAAGAAGTGGCGAGCCGCCTACCAGTCGATAGAAGCACTCGCGCACGAAATTGATTTGGAACCTGGCATCAAATATTGTGTGACCAGGCAATGGCCGTCGCCGAAGGAACAAGTCGATTATGGCGATGAAAATTTCAGCAAGCGAGTCAAGGCAGGACACGTACGTGAAAGCAAATTGCCTCACTGCAGCTACACTTTCTGTTTACAGGTGGATGGCGCATTGTTCACGCTTACAATAAGCTAAACACGGCCACCATACCGACGCAAACGCGGATCCCACGCAAATATGTTTTGTTGAACTTCGTGGGAAAGCCAATTATCTCTTCCGCGTTGAATTTGAAAAATAGCTACTTTTAGGGACTCACGAGAGTAGCTATCTTTTAAATCCAGCCAATGTAGCCAAAACGTCTGTAAGCATCCCAAGCGGTATTTTTGGAGTGCCCAAGAGTTGAAAACGCACCGGCGACATTCAACTGAGTGGTGGATTACGTGATGCGTCAGCACCGTGCCTACACACCTTAATGCTTTAACGATGTATTCGTGCATAGTAGAGCCAAGAACGAGCTGAGCGAAATAGAGCCGCACAAGCGTCATTTAGACGCTGTATTCAAGACTCCGGCTGACGTTTAATTGCACATAAACTTGCAAAAGTGTCATAGGGGTCTCGAGATAGCTGATCTAGGGCTGCATCGTAGGAACACATGGTGTACGAGCAGACCCATAAAAGGTAAGTGTGTAAAACAAATGACCAGTCCCACGTCATGTGAACGATTTGCGCGAATTCCTACAGCTCGCTGTCTTCTTGCAGGCGTACATAAAGAATTATGCAGAGCGGGCTAAGCTCTTGTCTAACCTCCTTAAAAAGGTTGCAATAAAGGTTTGATAAAAGAGCAAGTAGATAAGCAAAGCAATCTCTTGTAGAAGAACTGGCGTTGATATTGCAAGACACGTATAAGCCCTTAAGCGTCGTCTGCGATGCAAGAAACATTGCAATTGGCAGCGCGCTAATGCAGAAGGATGACGACGGTGTTTACCGTGTCATCTCTAACCAGTTCCGGCTCTTGAACGCTGCAGAACTGAATGGCCCGTTGCTTGACAAGAAGCCACTTTTAATCAAGTGTGATCTTGCTAAGTTTCGAGTGCACCTGTTGGGCACCGAACCATTTGTGTTTTGTACGGATCACGCATCACTGCGGACCGCTGTAAACTCACCACACCTCCCGCCTAGAATGGCAAGATGGCTTAGATTCTTCTCTTAATCAAATTTAAAGCTGATTACAAGCCGCGTTAGTCGAATGTATTGGCTGACGCGTTATCGAGCAATCAGTCTTCAAGGCAAGACACTACGAAAGTGTGTCTCAAGCTAAGGCACAAGTTGAGTCGTCAACGTTGGCAGCTGTGAAGGTCTGCCAGGTGACGAGCTCGTTGGCCTCCCTAATAAACTAGAGCTACAATCAGAACGAACATCGTCGCCTGCTGTTTGACGCAAGGGCTCTCTTCCGTCGCACCTGAAGGCTAGGCTAAGTTCCTTTAGCTGCAGAAATGGAATTCTATGACATCAGCTGCCACCTTGTGATTTCTTGTGATTCCTTAAGATACTATCTACAGATTACAAGTTGAAGTTACTTCACGAGCTCCATGATGCACCAACAAGTGGACATGTGGGCCGTAAAAAGACATTCTTACGAGTGTCATAGGAATTTGGTGGTCACACATATATCGGTGGGTGGCCAACTGTATTTTCTCTTGCGAGCAGTGAGAGCGCATAAAACGAGCGCCGTACAGCAGAGCACCATTGAAGCCGCTGCCAACTCCAACTGATTGTTGAAAGTCGGTCAGTCTGGACTTCATGTTTGGCATGCCGCCTGACCACAAGGGTCGAACAAGGCTAGTTGTCTTTGTAGATAGACTAAGCAAAATGGTGCATTTAGCACCATTTAGCACGACGATCTCAGACAAGAAGGACCTCTCTTGTTCCTGGATCAGGTGTATGAACTAAGCGGGATGTTCAAGTCCAAAGATTCGGAACGGATCCGCGTACTACGATGGGTTTTTGACGTTGTGTGTTTTTAAAGCTGCTGAGTATCAAGCTCCAAATATCAACAACCAACCATCATCAGACCGATGCCTAGACAGAACGTGCCAATCGAGTCGTGGCGGATAAATTGCGCACAGTAGCAAACTCTAAGGAGAAGACCAAATAATTGCCCTTAAGGGAGTTTGCTATTAATAAAGTTTCCACTCCAGTACGAGTGAGACACCGTTTTATAGTAGTTGAATCCGCCACCCTCAAACGCCAGTCTCGTTTGTGCGCAGCCTGTAGACGGGCACGTCGCAATGCGGCCACGCTCTACTTAGCACACACCCTAGCACAGCGAGGAAGCGGTTTGCACCTGCTTCTCTTGCGTGCAG